>NC_044204.1:36229272-36461772 GCF_900880675.1 Sparus aurata | reverse complement strand
GCAGTGCAGAATCCTCTATGACTGTGTTTTGTTTGTTTGCTGTGCCCCCGCTGCCTCTCCTGAGTTACAAGCTAGCATTATAAAGCAGTGAACGGACAGAGGTGCATTTTGGGAACGCTTGATTATACCGTAGATTGTAATAATAGCTTATTTCCCACAGTCAAACAGAGGTTCAAAGTACAAAGTGATAATGCCAGAAGAATAACAGAGGAACCAAATCAGAGCTTCAGCTCAGCTGTAGTGGATCTTCTTCTTCAGCTGAAGGTTTTCATGCTGAATGCCTCTGAATATGCTCACTCCATCATCAGGAATATTTGGGCGATCAAAAAGTCTGGAGGAAACAGTGGTGTCATTGTTTCAGTGGCCCTGTGCTATTTCCAGTGGTTATGTAACTGTCGTACAGGATGCTGTTTCCTCGCAGCTTGTACCCGTGACAGGAAGCAGTTTCAGTTGTTCTCCACCCGAGACTCTGGACAGGTGTTTACTCATCCAGGAAACAGCTTTGGACATGCAGGCATGAAGACAGGCAGGTTCAGGTGCAGCGTGAGCTCAGACCTGAGGTATGTTCTGTTCCTCCGTGTGCTGATGGAAACACATCGATTTCCAGGAGAGGTGACAGTTTGCCAGCAGAGCTGAGGAGAGGAGAGAGAAGCATCAAGCCTTCTTCATTATTCATTCAGATGATGCAATAATATTGGTTAGTTCACTCTTCAATTTATTTAGGACTCTTCCAATGATCAAACTTGCTCGATGTGACAATTCTGCTTAGTTTGTCTAAATTCACAGGCATTAAATCATAAGAGGAGTAGATTAAAAGAGAGAATAAATCCTGAAGTGTTTATAATGTCCAACACTGATATGGTTAGAATATCATAGTTTTGACGTTGTATATCGTTGATATTTGTATTTCTGTTCATCACTGAAACTCTGAGAGGAAGAGAGAGAGCGAGAGACAAAAGAAAAGGTAGAACCTGCCCCTCAGTGTGATCTCATACCTCTGGAATCTGTTGTTTGTCCTCCAGCTTTACTTCTTCAAGGTAACAGCAGAGAAAAGGAACCTGCGTCTGTGTTTATGTAGTCAGCCGACAGACAGCGAGGATGAGGAGGATGATGAGGAGCGAAGGGGATTTACACATCGTTCCCTGCAGCTACTTTCACCTTGCTCTTCTTCTCCTCTTTCATTCCTGTCTTTGTCAGGTCACTGCTGTCATGGAAAACTCATGCAGCTGCAATTTGGGTGTTACTGGAGTGATGAGTGAGGTGCGCTGTGTGACCTCCGGCTGTGGAAACTACTTCTAATGCAGACTCTGTATTGTACTGGTGCTCTGTTCCATGTTGGGCAAGACATTTCCGATACAAGTTGATTCATTTCATCTGACAAGTAGTTTTATATCCCTGATGATCAGTTTTCTGAGATGTCTTTACTTGGATCCCCAACAGATACAGTTCAGTATGTATACAGGACTGTTGCCCACAGAGGAAGGTCTTATGGGAAAACAAAGGTCACCGTGCAGCGCAGATCTGCTTGTCAGGTTATGTGAAGTTTGCAAACAGAAGTCATTAAACTGCAATCTGTGATTTGTCTGGAAAGTAGACTGCAGATGCATCAGCAGGATGACGATCTGAAGCCATCAGGTCGTCCTCCCTCTGCTGGTTTCTTACATGGGAAGCTGTTCAACCTGTGTTCAGCAACCTTCAGCCCAACGTGTGATAATTGTCGTTCTCTATGAGCTCTTGCTCTGTTGTCTATCCATGTAATTGTGATTCATAATGAGAGAAACACACTTAAAGCATCATGTTTTCCTGCTGCAGCTCTGCAGCCAGCCACCTCACAGCTAGTGAAGAGAAACCACATCCCTCCCGTCCTGGCTTCTCTTTTCTGAACCAGCACATTTTGAGAAGTATTTCCTCTCCTGTAGAGCTGGTTTGTGGGATATCACTTGTTTATACTGCAGAGCATTTAACCTAATGAGCCTGAGAATAGAATCCAATCCGGGCCGGAGCTTGAGGATGACCAGGCTTCTGTGTTCGGGAGCTTTGACTCAGCACAGCGTTGACCTGCCAGAGTCCTTCTGCCAAAAAGCACTTTTTAAGACTGTCAACTTTTCTTGTATTTGTATTGTATGTATTGCACATTTTTGTGACTATTTGTGTAAAACTGCTTTCCAAAGTGGAGGAGAGACATGTCACTTAGCTTTAATTTGAAAAGTGTGTGTTTCTAACCTTTCCTCAGGCTGAATAGATCCTCTGTGGTTAACTTTCACAGTTCAGGAAAATAAAGATGAGTTGAGAGAAATCCAGGTTGTTTGTCTTTGTGCTCCTGCACCAGAGAAGTAGAGTGGTGCTGCTCGCTCGCTCTCTTTCAGCCTAGAAGTATACAAGTGTGCATTGGGGTCAGTTTTACAACCAGTTCGTTCCACTTCCCATTTATAGCTTCAAGCGGTGATCCGCAAGATCCGCATCTTTTCATTTTGGCAGCATCTGTGGCGCTAAGTGGCCACTGCTGTGGTGTCTCTGCACTGCACCTCCCAGAGATCACTTGGCAGTCGCACCATGTAACCCCCTCTGTCACATCTAGCACTTCTGACTTTCTGATAGAGAAAGTCTTTGTGGATGATGAACGGCAGATCTACAAAGACTCTTTGGTCCAGAGGAACTAACACAGATACTCAGTCAGGCTGCAGCCACTGAACACAACTAACTAATCACCCAACAACAAACTGGATCTACAGATTCAGAGCTTTTAGATGCTTTTAGATGCTTTTAGATGCTTTTAGTTCTTCCTGCGTGGGCGACTGCTACTGCAGATCCCTCTATATGTTGAGTAAGTTTTTGTTTTTGCTGTGTGGATAAGTGGGAGTTTGATGGTTTGAAAGGTGTCTGCTGCTTTTTGTATGTGAAATGTTTGATTAAATTGCAGCAGAAGACTCACTCCCTCTCCCTCTCTGTCATCCTCCCAGGGGAAGCGACTGCAGCCGAAAACTCAAGAATGTAAGTGATACTTCTGGATTACAGTGGGATCATTTGTTTGTGTGCTAAATGTATGTTTGGATGGAAACTGTTATTATGGTGCAGCGTTTGTGTTTGTGCTGTGGTTGTCACTCTCTTTGCTTTCAGCTTTACTGTGTGAGGTTATCATAGCTTTATATTTTCTGTCCTCTGTAGTCTTCTCCAACAAATCTTTTAATTTCATCTACTCCTCCTGCCTTCCGTCTAAATTCTACATTTTAGCTCCACACACTCAGCTGATAGTGTGTCCATCACTTTCCTCTTCCTGCAGAACAAATCACACTCATGTACAATAACTTCCAGGTAGAAAACCTGTGCATCAAACACAGGCTTCAATATTACTTCACTGTCTGTTCTCAAGATGTCATTTTAAAGTGAGTGCATGTCTGATGCCTTCATACCTCATTAATAACAACACTTTCACCATCGTTAAGCTGGAGATCTAATTTATCCTTTTGGGCCACAAAGTAAAGACATGACAGCTGGAGTTGATCTGAAGTGTTGCTCTGGTACAGACATCCAGGCTATTTGACTTTAAACACGACAGCAACGGCTTAAAATGACCACAGAAACCTGACTCACAGTGCAAATCAGCTGCCAGGTTTCTAAGCAGAAGTGACTGTTGTCTATTCTGTCTCCATCCCTTCTGTTAGTTTACTTACTGAATGTGTTTTAATATTGTCATGTACACACAGGCTCAACCTACAGAACAGTCTGTACATCACCGTGTTCTGCTCTTTATAATTTTATTCATTTCCTTTGGGCTTTAATTCTTTTCAGTGTTTCTTCCTTCATCTGCCTGTTGTTGTTCACAGAGTCCTGTCATTTCTTACAGTGTGTCTTTTGGTTCATTCCTACCTCAGCCCCTCTTCTGTTTTTCTAATAATGCTGCTTTAAGAAGTGGAGCACACACAGCTAGCCCTGCCCACTCTGCAGTCAGAGCCCTCTCTCCTCTCTCTCTGTGATGCTGCCGTACGCTGTACAGTGGATGTGTCGAGCTGCAGAGCCGGCCTGACTGCTAGCTCATTTAGCTGACTACACACAGTGACTCTCAGACACATTTGCCGGCATTTGCAGTAACAGCAATCAGCCCACAAGTCCCAGCAGCCAGCGCTTTAACCAGGACCTGCTACTGCGATATGCTTCATTATGGATCTGCCCTGCAGACTGAGGATGGAGGACTAGGACTTGAGCAGCTGTTTCTGCAGCACATCCCATGTTGAGAGGTGAAGGAGCACACTGGGAAGAATCTGCTGACGCGGTGATAAAGGTGTTGGATGTTGAAGTAAGAAGGAAGCACTGCATGGATAGGTGCAACACTGCTGCAGTCACGAGACGATGTTAGCAGGTGTGAACAGAAAGGCCTGAGTGTGATGAGTAGTTCAGAGAATCTGCATCGTTGTGTGCCACTCCAGGTCTGCTGATTGTGTGAGTCCTCTTGTGTTTGTGCTGACATTGTAGGTACATTTTTGGTTTTGCTCTTGACTTTGTGTTTACGTCACTTTAGCGTGTGTGCACATGAAACAAAGAGCTTTGGTGTTTCGGTGGAACCTCTTCAGCAGGTCTTTCCACATCTGCTGATCACACAGCTGCCCTGTTGTTTATATTTCTGTCAGAACGGTGGTGTTTTATTTGAACTGCTGCTCCGTGCTCGGGTCCAAGTTTCAGTTTTTGTACGGGTGTTTGTTGTAGGTTTCGGGTTGCGTGTCTGAATCATGCGGGCGCAGCAGTGTCATGTTTCCCATTGTGTTGTGCAGTTTGGATCAATACGAATGTGTTTAAAGCAAACTAATAAGCAAGTGAAACACATTTGGTGCTGCTGACCCACTTCTAATGGGAGCTGGCACGGATGTTGTCATTACACTGACACAATCTGCTGGTCAATGAAGCATCACCACAGCCAGCGCAGTGTTGCTTCATCACAGCAGTTGTACATTAGTGACTTTCTGTGCAGAACAAAATAAATCAACAGATGAAATGTTCTCCTGTATCACCAGTTGTGTTGATCTGCATTAGACAGCAGATGTGGTTTGATCTGGTGGATCAGCTCAGTATCACACAGAAAAGACTTGGTTGTTCTTCTCATCAGCACACCAGTTTGTCTTTGCTCTTCCTCTGAGTGTGTTTGAACGGCTGACGCTGTTGACACTGACAGCATGACTGAAATAAACACATTAAGCCACGCTGAGCTTTCTTATCAGAGCGGTCCCTGTGGAGTGCTGGTTGACATGGACACAGTAAATATAGCTGGGAACACTTAGCCCACGGTGCTAAAGGTGCAGCTCTGTGTGATCTCCCTGTGGCTGCAGATCTGCAGCAGATCTGTATATTCTGCATTTTAGGCTTTTAGCTGACTCCAAAGGGAGTTACTCTGAATGCAGTTATCTTTAATTTCACAGTCACATTCAGCATTACTTCAGGACATTTTGGTTACAAGCAGGAGTAAGAAGTGCGTCCTCCTTCAGCTCCTGATTCTACAAGGTTACTGTGCTGGAAGGAGATGAGATTGATTTGGTAATGTATGCACTCACAGCTAAGCTAGCTAACAGGGAAATATAAATCACCTTGGCCCTGGAGGGATGCTGTGTTTTAGCAGGAGAAGTGCCTGTGAATGGTTTCAGGGTCAGAACAAGGGCTCAGTCTTGTCGTGTTTGTGCAGGACACGTTAGCTAACATGTAACTTCTTTGGAAGCAGCTTGTGCTTCTTTGTGGGGAGAAAAGTGAAAGGAACAGAGTAGAGATTGTTTTCAAGGGCCTGCTTCGTGCACTTTACAACCCTGAGCTGGCAAAATCTTACAGGAAACCCTGATTCCAAAAAACTGGGACGCTGTGTAAACATAATAACACAGACTGTGATGGTCTGCTTATCTTTCTTGACATAAATGAAATTGAAAACAGTACAAAGACAATATATTTAATATTTTACCTCATCAATGTAATAGATTTTTTTTGTAATTATACACTTTTGAAATGTTTAGCCAGCATCAGTTTCAAAAAAGGTTGTGACAGAGACAACAGGACTGAGGTTCAGTGGTAACAGGTGACAGTATCAGCTATGAACGAACCACAGCCATGTGATTGTATAAAGGATGTCGCCACATGAGCTCAGCACACTTTGCAAAGCTGTCATCACTTGAGACGTACACAGCGTCCAGGCTTTTTCTGCAGTTGTAGCTGTGTGTAGACGACAGGTCTTAACCTGCACTGCTACGTGTTCATTCTGTACGTCTACTGCAGTGAATTGCACCATTTTCCCGTAGAGGAAAACATTCAATTACCCTGATGTTGTGCAATTCCACTCACTTTGTGGCAATGGCTGGTTTGCAAGAATCAACTGAAGCATCAAACAAATTGGCTCCACGTACCTTGAATGACATGTTTTGTCTCGACAGTCTCATGGACGGTGTGTCTTGATCCAAGGTGTCATTATGAAGACTGAGACTGGATGAGCTGAGCTGCTGTTGTTTCACAGAACAACAGTTCTCTTTGTTGTTTCATGAATTATATAACGTCTGAATCTGTAACTGGATGTAATATAGCATTGTCTGTTATTGGTTATCATGTTTAATGAATCTGAGCGCTACATAACAAACCCACATGTAAAAAGAAAAGCCCTGGTGTGTGTTGTCTGACTGCTGTAGTGTTACTGATGTGCTGTGACCTCTCTGCAGTTCCACGCCTCGCTCTGACTGAAGTCTTCTTCACAAAGCAGCATCTCATTCAGTCATGATGCCTGACTGGGTTTCATCTCTCCTTTAGGTTCTGATCACCATCTACTGGTTGGGTCGTGCTGCCAACGGCTGTACCTCCTACAACGGGCCCACGCTGGACCTGAAGGAGTTTGAGGGCCTTCTGTCACAGATGCGAAAGGTTTGCCAAGTCGTTCATATTTAGTAATGTCCAGAGCTGAAAATATCACAAAGATCTTAACCTAGAGTACAGTTGTGTTATAAATCTCCTCACAGCCACAGCTGGTGAAATACATTATAAGAGGTAGTAGACAGAAACAGAAGTCTGGACCTGTTGTTTTCAGATGCACTGAATCAAAGTGCTGAATGTACACAGACCTGTCAGGAGTCATCTCAGGTCAGCACCAGGTCCAGGGATGACCCCTTGTGTCAGTCACTGACCTGAGTCCACCCCTTAACTGACCCAAAGGGACCGACAGAACTTAGCTTTATCAAGCCCCCGAGACACACACAGTCTATGACAACCACTCATAACCATGATGTCACCCCACAGCCATTTATTCCACTATGTGACGTCCCTTTGCTCTTCTATAAAACGACAAAATCACTGCCAACTCAGCAGGATAACTTTCCCAGATGTTCACACGTCGCAGCTGACCAAAACAAAGCCACGTCTCCATGAAACAAAGAGGAGATTAGTGATGAAATGAGATTTGAGTATGCTGGACCTGCACTTTCCAGGTCGCTTGTGAAATAATGGAATGGAAGTTGGATATTAAAAAATGATGATTAAAATGTAAGAAGCAGGTGGATGTGTGGTGCAGCTGCAGGTGTGTCTGGATGATCTCAGGTTCAATAGTGATTATAAAACTCCATAATGTCAAGGACCCTTAGACTGATCACAAAAACACCACGGATGCTCCCTCCATAACATATTTGTCATATTTCCTCTTAGGGCCAGTGCATGAAATTGATGATCTCACTTCATCTGTCGGTGTCCAGCTGTCAGATAGTTTGGGTTTTATTTGCCCAGGTTTGGAGACATCCCTCTCTTAGATTCCCTCAAACCTGCTCAAATAAAACTCAACATCTGCTTTGTTTTTGTGTAACTGGAGTGAAAAATAATCCCTTGTGAAGGTTTTAGACATCAGCAACAAGAACAATGTGGTCAAAGTTGGGATAAAAATCTGGCGGTCGTGAAATAAAAACTGACCTAAGATTAAAATGTAGTTATTTGATTTTAAAGCAAATATTTACACCTGTCACTGACCGCTCTTATCGCTCGCAGGCATCGGTTAACCCAAAAGTGAAGCAGAAATTTATGGCAGCAAAGTCCAGAGGAAAACATCATAACAGACGGTCAAGAGGTCGAGAAAAGGAAGTGTTTTAGTAGACAGGAAAGGCTTTTCCCCACCTTCCATTAGCTCCATGTTCTGCCTGCAGACACACAGGGAGGGTTGACTGAGCTGAGGACAGAGTGATTACACTTACAGTGGGATGTTGTGGAGAACAGGAGGGAAACGGTCCTCACATGTTTGACAACGTTCTCTGATAAAACACACAACATGAGTCTTATCAGTGTTCTTTGCAGGAAATGTTCAGTGTCTTTCTTTTCCCACAAGAATTTGTGCATTTGATATGACCGGTGCATGTGTTAACCATGTTCAGGAGGCGGAGGAGGCAGAGAGCCCTAAACGCAGCATCCGGGACAGCGGCTACATCGACTGCTGGGACTCTGAGCGCAGCGACTCTCTCTCCCCGCCACGCCACGGCCGCGAGGACTCGTTCGACAGCCTGGACTCCTTCGGCTCACGCTCACGACAGACCCCGTCGCCGGACGTCCTGGTCGCCCGCGGCAGCAGCGATGGTAGGAGATGGCGTAGCCTTCACACACAACACCACCAGTGTAGTTCAGATGTATCGAGAATCATATGGTGAGAGTGACGACCCTTTAAAGATGAAGAAGAAGAAGCTGGCAGGTGAAATCTGTTCAGTCATTGTGTCGTGTAGCTGCAGCTCCATGTCTTGATGACAGGAAGTGAGTTCTGTGGTCAGCTGTGGTGAACAGATGTACTGTACAGATAAACGAGCTGTCTTGTTGTAATGCAGCTGTAGAGAAGCTCGAGGTTCTGGATCTCATTCAAAACTTCTCTTTATTTATTATACAAATCTTGAAATATTAAGAATCCAGTCTGCTGACATTTTAGTAATCCAGCAAACAAATGCTTCAGGTCAGCTGCGTGTCTGCATCAGTTCTCAGCTCACTGCGATCTGATGTCAGTCTGCACAAGCTGAGCTGCAAGAACCAAAGTGTCACGTCTGTCATAATAACTCAGCTCCACAACGTGACAGCCAGTCAGTCAGGTCAGGTGACGTAAAGCATCACACACTTCATTTATTTGTCCACGTGGAAGTACTTAAAAGTTGTGATGTAGCTGGTGAAGTAAACGTGTCATGAAGAGGGAATCACCTCTAGAAGTGTGAAGATGGAGTTTGAATACTGAAGATTACTGAAGTTTGAATACTGCGAGACACTGAACCGCCTGCTCACCTGCAGCATCAGATAAATGTTTAAAACTCAACTCTAAATGTTACTGCTGACTCTCCACCACACCTCCTGTTTTCTCTCCTTTAATTCAACTCAATATAAGAAACAGAAACACATTGAAAAATCAATATTTCTATTTTGAAATATTTATCTCATCACTTTTCCTTTTTTTGATGATAACAATATGAAGAATAAACTCTCCTCCCTGTCCTTCTTTTGTCATCATCCACCAAAATGTTGCATTTACGCTGATTGTGTTTTTTTCTGTGTTACTTTGATCTCTTCCTTCATCTGTGTGGGTTCAGTTGATCTTTGCACAGAATGGGCCTCAGTCCTGTTGTGTGTCCAGTCTGGCAGCATCACAGTGTTCACGACACCTTTCAGTGAAGATCTCCAGCTCTGTGATCGACGTCCACACAAAAGCGTCTCTGTGCCGGGTGTTTGAGCCGGTCGTCCCGGGCTGCAGTTTAATAACTGTAGAAGTGATGAATGAGTGACGGCACAGAGAGAGGACGAGATGAAGGAACCTCTGACAGTGAGACAAAGACGAGAGAGGAGTGGTTGTTTGAATGATGGCTGCTAGTGCTTTCTGATCAGTCGGCATGACGAAACTTCAGCTATCGGTTCAACGGACACAGTTCAATACAACGATCATCCTCGTCTGAAAACAAAGAAGCTTTAGTTAATATCTGGTAGACTCTGTCATCACTACAAAGTCAGTGCCTGATCTGCAATATGTCCGTTAGGCTGGTGGAAGTGTTTCTCCTGTGTAGCATAGATGTCAAGTGTTATACAAGGAAATTAATGCGGCCTATTCTGATTGTCAGTTGTCATGGAAACAGACTCGTGCTCTGTGAAACTGATAAGTTTTTCTCTGAGACGCCTACTTTCAGTAAAACTTGTATGAGGAGCAGTTTGGTGTTTGTTCACCTGCCTCTCTAGATTTTCCGTGTTGTGTTGTGTGTGTGTTGACGGTGGCTGTACCTTCTTTACAATCAATCAATCAATCAATAGACTCGACTGATCTTAACACACGTACAGTTAGACTGGTCAACAAAACAATAAAGAACCACACACACCAAAACTAAGCATGCAGAGCTGACTCCATGTTCTTATATATTGCTTTGTTTACTGGTCAACATGGTAGCATAACAACCCTACAAAATGTTGAGTTTTCAACACAAACAGCTGTGAGTCTGTTTTATACTTTGTGCTGAAGTAAAAAAAAATGAGTCAAAAATAGAGTTTGGCTGCAAATCTGCAGTTTATAATGCCAAGCCGGCCGTATGCTGTCACTGAAAGCTGTTGATTGCAACACTTTATTTGAATTTTGACGCTTTTAAATTTTAATGACAGCCTATTAAAGGTTACAGCTTTCGTCACAAACTTTAATGTACGTTTCATCTCTGAACTTGGTGTGGGAAAAGCACAAGCCAGGCATCCTGTGTGACTGAGTCTTTGTTTTAAGGGAAGTGTAAAGGAAACTGCCGTCTCCAAAACTAAAGCTGCTGTCATCAGCAGTCAGACTGAAAACCTCGCTGGGTGTTGATGCTTCTCAGAAATAAGGGAGAGAAATCCTCACTGAATATCTGCTGTTGGAAACAAAGTGTGCTTCTTTTCTTTCCTGCAGAGCAGAACCTAGCTCAGTCTGTAGCTCAGTCTGTAGCTCAGTCTGTAGCTCTGTGTCAGTCTGTAGCTCAGTCTGTAGCTCAGTCTGTAGCTCTGTGTCTGTCTGTAGCTCAGTCTGTAGCTCTGTGTCTGTCTGTAGCTCAGTGTCTGTCTGTAGCTCAGTCTGTAGCTCTGTGTCTGTCTGTAGCTCAGTCTGTAGCTCTGTGTCTGTCTGTAGCTCAGTGTCTGTCTGTAGCTCAGTCTGTAGCTCTGTGTCAGTCTGTAGCTCTGTGTCTGTCTGTAGCTCAGTGTCTGTCTGTAGCTCAGTGTCTGTCTGTAGCTCAGTCTGTAGCTCAGTCTGTAGCTCTGTGTCTGTCTGTAGCTCAGTGTCTGTCTGTAGCTCAGTCTGTAGCTCAGTGTCTGTCTGTAGCTCTGTGTCTGTCTGTAGCTCAGTGTCTGTCTGTAGCTCAGTCTGTAGCTCTGTGTCTGTCTGTAGCTCAGTGTCTGTCTGTAGCTCTGTGTCTGTCTGTAGCTCAGTCTGTAGCTCTGTGTCTGTCTGTAGCTCAGTCTGTAGCTCAGTCTGTAGCTCAGTGTCTGTCTGTAGCTCAGTCTGTAGCTCAGTCTGTAGCTCTGTGTCTGTCTGTAGCTCTGTGTCTGTCTGTAGCTCAGTCTGTAGCTCAGTCTGTAGCTCTGTGTCTGTCTGTAGCTCAGTCTGTAGCTCAGTCTGTAGCTCTGTGTCTGTCTGTAGCTCTGTGTCTGTCTGTAGCTCAGTCTGTAGCTCAGTCTGTAGCTCTGTGTCTGTCTGTAGCTCAGTCTGTAGCTCAGTCTGTAGCTCTGTGTCTGTCTGTAGCTCTGTGTCTGTCTGTAGCTCTGTGTCTGTCTGTAGCTCAGTCTGTAGCTCAGTCTGTAGCTCTGTGTCTGTCTGTAGCTCTGTGTCTGTCTGTAGCTATGTGTCTGTCTGTAGCTCAGTCTGTAGCTCTGTGTCTGTCTGTAGCTCAGTGTCTGTCTGTAGCTATGTGTCTGTCTGTAGCTCAGTCTGTAGCTCAGTGTCTGTCTGTAGCTCTGTGTCTGTCTGTAGCTCTGTGTCTGTCTGTAGCTATGTGTCAGTCAGTAGCTCAGTCAGTAGCTCAGTGTCTGTCTGTAGCTCAGTGTCTGTCTGTAGCTCAGTGTCTGTCTGTAGCTCTGTGTCAGTCTAGCTCTGTGTCTAGCTCTGTGTCTGTCTGTAGCTCTGTGTCTGTCTGTAGCTCAGTCTGTAGCTCAGTGTCTGTCTGTAGCTCTACTATGACAGCCAGAAGCAATCTGTCCACCAACACGTGCATCCCACAGCAGATTAGTCACGTCACCAAGCTGTTTGTATTTACTGTGTACGCCCACCTCTGATCAACAACATGCACACATTCTGGAAAACATCACACAAGATTGTCAGAATGCTTAATGACGTTAGCTTTTAATGATTGTGTTGCTGTCAGAGGCACTGGGTGGTTCAGTCGTGCATTGGGGGATATAAAGGTTCATATGTCAAGGCAAAGATCTTCACATTTGGTCCAAAGATTAATGTGTAATAATATGTGTAGGCTCTTCCCTCTGTTGAAGAATCATATCAGTGTTCGGATCAGAGCCAGGAGGCTCAAACAGAGGAGCCAGAACAGGATAACAATGCAGGTTCTCCCAGTCACAGGGAGCTCTGAGAACAAGAGCATCCGTTTATGTTCATGCACACCAGCTCGACTCGGTCAGGTTTTCCTGCCATGACCTTTAGACAAAACCCTTTCACTGTTCAGCCCTGTAAACTGACTTCAACCTGACAGTAATTAGAGGACAGGGAGAAGAGTTTAATTCAATCCATGAAAAGGATTTCATATTGCCGATGCTGCCGCTGGGGCCGAGTTTGGTCACTGGATACAGTGTTGATGAATGGGACACTTGGTGCTTCAGGAGCCTTCCTTCTTTTTCAGTTTCTGCAGGATGACAGCCATTAGTCAAAGGCTGTTTGAAAGAATAAACTCAGTGATGTCATTAAAATGGTTTTCAGTCTGGTTTTCATGCAGATTTGCTAAAACAGCAGTTATCCAATCTGTTTGTGTTCCACTGCTCTGACATCACGTGCCTTCATGCCCCACTCTGAATGTTGGTTGTGTAAAACTCGATAAAACAGATTAGATCTAACATTTAACTTGCTTTCCTTGAACTTCAAATCAAATCCAGTCATGACTTGGCGTGAGTGATGGCCCAGTAATTATGTAAAAAGTAAGTAAAACTGGAAGATTTCCGTCCGTCCATCTATTTTGTCTAATGGCAGAAAGGCTGCAGTTATTGTTTGTATTCTAATTAATGTTCACGTCTCTACGCGGTCTCAGGTGGTGAACGTAGAGCATTGTTATATGTGTCTGTCTCTTTGTCTGAGTACAGACATCAGCTTCCAGAGAGCACATTACAGTCAAAAGCACCATTTTAGCTGTTTGAGAATTAACATGAATTAGCTGCAGCTGCTATAATCTGCTGCTGGTGATGTTTGTCATTGTAATTGTTGATCGTGATGGTCTGCGCAGGCTAAAAGTGAGAACTGTTCTTCCTTCATGTCATCGACAGTTTTCAGCCTTGAGACATTTAGCAGGTTGACTTCTTTCATTCTGCTTATAAAAATCTGTTTGATATAATGGGACAATTAGACACTTCTGAGTACTATCCCAGAAAGTGTCACCGTTTATTTACCTTTGAAGCTGTTGGAAACGTTGAGGGTATCACCGCCACTCATCATTTGTAATACTCATCGTACTTTTCAGTCACTGTCACACGCTGGACTGGGCTCCGTGACTTCTACTGCACTTGATGATTATTGATGTAAATAAGTTTGCGTGGCGCTCTGGTACAGGGTGGCACTGACCCATGATAAACGTTCCCTCAAGCTTCAGTGTTACCATGTGTGCAAAGAGCGCTGATCGCCTGTAAAAACATGTGCTGCTCCTTGAGGATGCATAGACTTGGATGGTAGAGTCACTTCTGTTTCCAATTGATATGGGCTAAGAGTCATAATTGAACCATTCGATGTTGGACGTGCAGATACCTCACGGCCTCCCTTGGACCTGGATCTGTCAATCTGTTGGACCACATTTAAAAGAAGAAGTCTATTGATAGAAACAGAAGTTTTCACAAGTTCAGAATATGACATTTGTTTCCACTCAGAGCCGCGGCTGCACCCACATGTATCTGCTCAGAACGAGGGGAACATTTAACGGTTTTGATCTGGTTGAAACTGTGGTTTTATTCTTGGAAAATATATACATCCAGTCATAAATTCATAGGTCATAGATAGAGTCTAGAGAAGGCATCCAAAGGGAGGGAATTCAAGTAGCACATGTGCTGAACATCTTGGAGAGGAATGTTGAGAGACCTTGGGTCGAGCTGGGCTGCAGGTATCTTTTACCCGCTGCTTACAAATGGTTTGGCATTCTCAAAAAAGAGCTAAATGAAGGTGGAAGTGACTGGTAATGCAAATGATACGTCACTGGAACATGTGAAATCTTCAATCAGCTTTATCCTCATTTCTCTCTTCTGTGTGTCCTCAGAGGATCGTACATAAACAACCTACAGAGGAATTTAAGACTCCGCGTAGGGAAAGTCCGTGAGCGATGCACTTCTGCAGAGCCAGGTGTTGCTTCTGACATTAAAGAGCTGACAGGGTGTTTGAACGTGATGCACACAGACACAGCGGCATCCTAAGTGAAGGCTTCCGAACCGTAGGCTAGAATTCAGTCATCAGAACAAATTTATGGATGATTTATGTGTCTTTCTTTGTTTCATAAAAACATGCCTTCATCCTGCTCGGGGTGATTTATGTCCAGCCGCTGGAATGCACAGCGTGTAATAACACTGAACAGCACTGTAGAGTTTAGCACCTTGAGGATAAATTCTGTAGATTTGAGAAGATATCTTTATTCAGAGATAAGAAATGTGCTGTAATGACACACCTCAACTGTTTCTCTGAGTGCTTCTCGCTCTCGGGACACTTGAAGAGGAAGAATCATCAATCAGAACAAATCATTCAGACAGATGGCTTCGTCAAAGCATGTAGAAACTAAACATGCTTTAAATGGAATTAGTTTACTTTATCTTTAGATTATGAAGATAATCTGTATTTACACTGACACTATGGTTTGAGTCACAGTAATAAAATTGTTTGTTTAAATTGAACAGAACACATTGCATGATAACTGTGCTGTTCTTGAATGCATCTGCAAACCTGAGAATTCTGAGAATGAGTTGCTTCATTGTCAACTAATAAACTGTTTGATGCATTGAAAGTGGATATTTTCTGTTGTCCTGAGTCGTCTGTGACAGTAAACTATAAAACAAATTGATATAGAAGTTGATGGACAGATTACTCAGTGATGAAATGATTCCCAGCTGCAGCCCTTGTGAACAGATTCCCGTTCAGGCCACTTCAGAGTCTCCTCCTCTGCCTCGTCTCCTCTCCACAGGCCGCGGCAGTGACTCGGAGTCCGACGGAGCCCCCCACAGGAAGATGCCAGACGTCCGTAAAGACGACATGTCGGCACGGCGGACGTCGGTCAGCGAGCCTCGAACCGCCATGCCCTTCAACCAGTACCTGCCCAACAAGAGCAACCAGAGCGGATACGTGCCAACCCCACTCCGCAAGAAGAAGAACGATAAAGAGGAGGGAGGACGCAAGAGCTGGAGTACTGCCACCTCTCCTGTAGGGGGGGACAGACCGCTCAGGTGAGTCTGGCAGTGATTCACACAGAGGAAGCAGCTTTAACATGACAGTGTTTAGAGTCCTCATGAAAACTGACCAGGTGTGTTTTAATCTGAGAAACAGGTTTAAATCCAAAGTCTGGGCAACTGAACTGAAGTCAATAATTTCATGATGCTGAAAGCTGTTTATTTATTAATGCTACTTTTAATACTTCACCTTTGCTCAGAGAAGATATGGTGATCCCTGTTACCATAACTGAGACTCCACAATCAGATGTTTACGTTCATGAGTTTGGTGTAAATCCTGATATCTTATTATATTATGATATTTAATGTTTGTGTGGTGGTGCTGCTGAGTCATGAGGTTAGCTCCATGGCTGCTGCTGGGGACAGTCAGATGTGTAACTGTATGATGAACTGTTGAACTCTTGTTGGCTTCAGATTGATTTGCTGCCGTGGACTTTCTGGCAGAGAATGTCTGCTGGTGAAATGTTAGTTTTACCTGAGCAGGTTCGACTAAACAGTGTTAATAACTTCTTCTTCTGGACACAAAGGAATAAAATGTGGAGGAAGTAGACCAGATTAGTTTTTTGTAAATATGACTTTTTAATCACAATTGATAAACTTGAGCAGAATGACTGCAGATGGTTATTGATCGCGGTCTCTAGCTCCCAGCGACAGCCTTTTTACTAAGTTCATGTTGCTTAAACATTATGCAAGAGAAGGTGTCACATGTCAAGTTGCAGATGTCTGAAGTTGAATGTTTCAGCTATTGATTATTTTCATCTGCTCTGTGTTGTGGCTGATGGAGGCCAGATGTGTGTTTTCATTGAATTGAGGGTGAAATATGCCACGTACACAAAAACGGGGCACATTAGAGTCTGAAGGTCTTTCTGGCATTTAGTGGTTCGGTATGTGACCACACGAGAGTGCACAGATTGGATTCTGTTAAACATTTCATCATCAGCGTCTCTCACTGTACACACTGGCTCAGTGGATCCATAATGTGCTTTGATCGGTTCTGGTGTCAGTATGTGACTGACATTAGTTTTGAAGGCTAATTATTTAAGGTTTCGACGTGGCATTATTCAGCTGTATTCAACAACCGAAGCAGGAGATTGAATGTATTGATTTATAATCCAGATATCTGCAGTGTAATTAGTGGCACATCAGAGTGCTTCCAGCAGTGAGGTTGATCCGTGTGTGTGTGTGTGTGTGTCACCTGGTGTTTGTTGCCAATCATTTCCCATGTTGCATTCATCCATCAAAGCGCATGTATTAATTGATTGTACCTTATTGTTTTTCCCTCCATCTCCTTCCTTCCATCCGTCATGGTGTTCCCTCTTGTCTCCGCTGACCTCCTGTGTGTCTCATGACCATCATGTTGTGTTCATCATCCTCGTGTCTTCGTTGCTAATCCTCTGTGATTACGTCTTCCTGTGTGTGCCGTGTGAATGGCTGATGTAACAGTCCAAATGAGATCCCTAGCTTAGACGCCCCGCCTGGAGAGCCCCCCAGCCCGTCCCCCACCCTGCCCCTCCAACCCCAGATACAGATTCAGAGGGAGAGCCAGGCTAAAAAGGAGGATCAGGAGGGGGAGCAGACAGCCTCCACATCTTGCATTGAGATCCATGCGGCAGGCGTGAGGAGGAGCAGTGAGCCTCTGCCCTGTAGCCTCCCCCAGCCCGCTGCAGAGCCCCCCGAGAAGACCGTGACTCACCTGATGGTCACCTCTGAGCAAAGGTCTTCATCTTCTTATGTTTTTCTCAAAACCACAAATCAGCAGCCCAATTCCTGTTTACTGACATGGTTCTCATTTGAAGTTCCTCAGACTGCACAATATGGTCAAACGATCATATTGCAATTATTTTGAATCTTAAATCTTTAAACAAACTTGAAATATACATATTTTTAATCATAGTAACACCGTAGAATTTCATACCGTAGTTAACTGAATGTAAATGTTTAGCTTCCGTTTCCAGAAATGTATTCCTGAGAATCCAAAAAACCATGGATCCTGGAAAAGTCTGGCTCATTGAGGTGTCTGGTATCTGTGAGTGAGCACGACTTGAGTGATAGACCTGGTGAAGGTATGCACTCTACTGAGAGCCATTCTGGTTTGATTTTTTAGATTTTTCTAGTGAGAAATTATTTGGGTTTTTTTGTTTTTACCATGAAATGTGAATTCTTACACATAAATGTTTGATTCCATGTCGCCCTCCTGCCGACGTGGAAATAAAATGCAGGCTTTTTCTGTACAAACCTGATAAGTTGCCTCAAGTGATGTCACTTGAGTCAGTGTGGGCGGGGCTAAGAATGCAGATTTGAAAACAAACAACATTTGGGGGATGTGGAGTAACAAGGAAGATATGCATACTGAGGTGCATTGTGGGTATTAAAGCAGCCAGTCCCTGGTTCTCTGCTGCTTTTTAATAGAAGTTGAATAATAAATGTGTGTAAAATGTTTTGATGTGGGCCGTGGTCAACAGCGGAGGGTCTTATTACAGCTGAGCTTTGTTTTGTTAAAGGGTCGGTTCACCAAATCAGATGAGAGCTCACTTACAACATTTATCCATGCAGATGATTTCAGTTTCACGTTGAATGGTGAGATGTCTGCCTGCACCACCATCCACTGCAGTCGAGAGGAATTTTTATTCGTGCCACTCAAAACATCTCAGCAGCAGCTCAACGGTCCAAAAACAATGTTCCAGTTAATCAGCGTCCACGTACTTTGCTGTGGATTGTTTCTTGGTAGAAAATGGTTTACATTTTCACAGCTGGTGTCTCCGTCTCGCCCCTTTTCCTTTTAACCACCGTTTCCAATGCAGTTCTTATCCAGAGTAAAGAGTTTCAGCACTCAGTGAAACCATGTAGAACACAGTGTCAGTCTTTACCCAGCAGGCCAGCCGGGGGTCACACGTGTTACACTCTGCCTGAGCTAAAGGTGAGAACTCAGAGCTCTATGATGTCCGATCACAATGCTGTTCTTAAAAGATGTAAGTTCAGTTCTGTTGTTATTTCACAATCCAGCAGACGTTTCATTCAGAGTCATGTTGTTCGAGTCACACCCCCCAGTTTCTAGCCTCTTCTGGCACAGATGATTCAGCACTGATTGGCTCGTCAGCAATAAGGGAGTGAAAAGAATCCTCAGTAGAAATCAGAGTTGAGCTGCGTTCCAAGGAAAAAGGGGGATTTCTAGTATGTTTGTGAAAGGCTTTGATATGAGCTCCTTTAGCTGGTGACAGCTTGCATCTTTCCAGTAGAAGGCTGGAATTTGTGCATTTCAGGGTTGCCAGGAATTTCAAAACAGTTGTATAACATCACCACAGCAGTGTCTGCAGTTGCATATCAAAGTTGTGTTGACAGCTCTTTGCTGAGATATTCTGTTGCTGTTGTGATCGTTTCTATCATCATTGTTTGGATCGAAGTAGAGTAGAGGTGACATCAGCCATGTGGTGGGTGTGTTTGCAGTTTACTGAGTTTCTTAACTTGGGCAGACATGAAATGTGAAATTTGGACAAGTGAATATTATTTATTAGTTAAAGCAAACAACGATGCATCCACAAAACTGAAGATAGCTGGTGAACAGCAGTGCCAGCTGCTGCAGGGTAAACCACGTGGAGCAAAGATTAATCGTCCAGCGCACAGCAGGAGACGATCGACGCTATTTATTAAAAAGTACATTAAAAACAACCAGGAGCAAACTGATTTTATCATATGTTTGATCCACAATGGTAAAATGAAGAAATAAAATAAGCACTTATCAAGAAAATAAAAGTGCCACCTCGTTTTCATAACATCTCACTTGACCTCTGCCTCAAAGTCTAGGAACAAAGTGCACGCACCTTTGAACACAAAGCCGTTCATTCAGCACTTCCACACAAAGCTCCTCGATGTGTCCTCACACAAACACACTCGCAGGGAACATGTATGTGCGACCCACCCTCAGGATGTAAGGAAATGAGGCCTTCTTCCTTCCCTGACCCTGAGCAGGCTGGAGCTGAAGCCCGGCCTGTTCACAGCCTTCCCCTCCCTGCAGTGCAATCTGGGAATTTACAGTCCGATAATAAACCTCCTGAAACATAGCTGTTCATCACAGGATGACACACGACAGAGCGTTCAGCGAGCGTTGCTTTGGCTCTGAGACTCCAATTTGTTTTCACATCCTTTCTGCTCTGAAGGGATTTGTGACCATGCTATGCTACTTTCTCAGATTTATGTCTTCAAAACCTCCATTTTGGCTCCTGCAGAGGAATGCTGTCTGATGATATAGGATGATAACCAGGCGGCAGTACGTTTTAGTTTGCTTTGCTTTCTGCAGCACTCCGGCTCGCTCGTGCTCAGAGGAACTCTTCCACCATTCGACGACTCTCGCAGCAAACGCAGCCCTCTTGGTTGCAACAAGCCCCGTCGCCACGTCTGGGAAACATCCACCTGTGACGGAGCGGGAGGAGGAGGCTGTGAGGAAGGGAGGCGACGGCGCCCCGTTGGTTGCAGATGCAGAGCGAGATCAGACGCTGAGCCTGACCTCTCCCAAACACGTCACCATCCCGAGTCCCTCCCACTTCCTTCCTGTCCCCGCTACCGTGGCAACCACTCCAGCAGCAACAACTGATACAGGTCGACGGAAGGGACGGGCCCGGAGCGAGAGTGAGGACCCACACGGAGGGGCATCTTGGTTGGACAGCAGTCTCCCAGCAACGTGAGCCCCGTCCAGCAACTACACTACATGTTATGAATTTCCACCATGTTGAAGTAGAACTACATAATTCATCTTTAAAGTCAAGAGATCTTTCTCAGCCTCAGCATGTGACCTCGAGCTCAGACCGCAGTGCTCCTATAACAAAGACTTAACCACCTAAAGGTTGCATGACCGTTTTTATTTTACATGTATGCAAATTGATATTGTTCTCTGAAACGCAGCTGTTATTGTAAACAGAATGCATGGAAACTCTTAAAGATTTGTATTTTTTGCTCCTTTCTGTTCTGAAGACATTTGGAGAAGATACTTTGAGAGTGTGCTCTGTGATTAACTCTGCATGACTTCACTTTGCATCCCTTGATTTCTTCAGGAGACAGGAATGGACAGTGAACACTCAATTTAATTTGAAGCAAATTTCCCAATGCATAATAAATAGGTCAAACTATAACCCAATCAATTATTGACCATTCCATCTATGCCAGTATAATGACGATGGCTGCTCTGTAAGCCGCACTCTGTCACATGCTGACAAGCAAACAAACATGTGACTGCATCGCACCATCTGGCAAACAGCCATCTTAGAAGACAGACTATCTGGTCTTGATTTAGTGAGGCTTCTCTTAATTTAGCCTTCTTGTTCTCTTGTGGCGAGAAACCACAGGCCACACTTTCCCTCACAGCCCTCCTACATCACAGAGGCGGCTCCGTAATAAAGGACTGTGTGAAGACCTTTGTGGTTAAGGCCAAACCTACAAGTGGTGGTCACAGACAGGAAGGGAGCCACATCCTTGATGTTGCTCTTGTGCTGTCTAATAAAAGATGCATGTGCTTCTTTTTTTTAATATTTAAGTGTCAGCTGTATTCCAAGATTATTGCCATATGCATCTGTTGTATGCTAGCTGTGTTTTGGTTTGCAGTGATGCAGCAAACTTGTCCTCTGTTCTGCTAACCTGCTCTGGTTAAGACTGCCCCCTTGTGCTCAGTTTGAGGACCATCCTGAAATCCAGAAACTGACAAATGCATCTGCGCACAGACACAAATCCACCTGGCACATTGTTTAGCTGATACATGATGTGTGTTGAACCTGTCGTGACTAACTGTCAGCTGTGATCATCACGCTGTATGTTAGCCTGGAGCTAACGATCAAATGTACCATCGCTGTGTTTCTCTGTTGAGTGTATTCATGTGTGATTGTGCTCTCTCTCCATGCTCTCTGCCTCCTGTAGATTCAGCCGCACACATAGCGTGTCAGATGACCCACAGTAAGTTGTCCTTTAACCACTCACTGGCTCAGCTGTCTGGCCCGGCACTGCTCTGCGCTGCAAAACAAAGCCCACTCAATAATCCATTTAATCAACCGTTCAGTGATCCAAGTGGATTTTTCTTTGTGCAAGTGGGAAAATCTGCTGAATGTTGAAGCAGTGTAAAGAACTTCCTTGATACTGTTGACAACACTGTCACTTACTGCTTCAGTTTTAATGTTTCTGTTTAATTGAGGGTCACATGAGCAGATAGTTTACATCTGTTTTTAATGTCTTCATGTTTGACCCTCGTTGAATAACAGAAGATGTGGTGTTCACTACAGACGTGTTACAGATGATCCCCCTCGTGATGCTGGAACTCTTTACTGGAGGTCATTAATTATCTCATTCATCTTTTCTGCCTCACCAAGAATTTGTGGGGACATTTTGCGTTATATGAGATCAGTTATTTTATAAAAAGTAGGATCCGTATATGGACATTTGATAAAAGATGACACGATTTTAGGATTTTAACTCTGAGAGGTTTTTTCTTCCCATTTCAGCAGTTTTTCCTACTTGTATGATTTAAATTTAAAGTTACGTTGCTTGTCAAGGTGGACATTATTTATAGTGCACCTTAACGCTGTCCTTATTCTTGATCTGATATATCATGAAAATATGATTTCCATAAATCTGGTGGACACGCTTTCTTGCATTTTTTGGCGAGTGACCTCTTGGATTCAGCCCAGCTGCCTGCAGTAAAGTGGCTGTGAGAGGATTTACTAAACTGTGCTCACATCACCTCACCGCTTCTGCCAGCTGCATGTCTCATATAACACACATCATCACCCAATTAAAACAAACATCATCATGTAATCGTGATCTCCTTTGCTGCTAAAAGCTAACGTAAGAAGTGCCGGAGAGAAGATTCATGCCGAGGAGATGACGCAGATGTGTGTTTGATTCAACACTGGACTAAATGTCCACAAATTCCAGCTGTGCCTCCACTTCACATGACTTTTAAATGATATGCCGGGACAGTCATCTCCACGGCTGAACACTCTCCAGGTAGTTTAGTCCTCTCAGAGATCAGTGGGCTGCTTATCACCTCTGACCACCAGTGAGCTCTGTAACACAACTCTCAGGTTTGATACGACTCCTTCTGGGATTTCAAACCAGTTGACACTTTCATTTGTTTGCAGTTGGCAACGCATTCACCTTCTGGGTCTTAAAACAACAACAGACATTACAGCCGTTACTTTAGATAGACAGGACAATTATTTCACGGTGCAGGAGGTCTACTGCTGCGTTCCAGACAACGTTGGAGGTTGAATTTTAGCGTTACAGGTGCAAGACGGCAAAAAACGTAACTGACCTTAACAGAACGCTGTCTCTGTCAGTGCAGACACAGGTGACCTTCTCAGCCGTGCAGCCTGCTCGCATTATCAACGAAATAGAGGAGGAGACATTAGGTCACACCATTATATATTTTATTTTAGAGCACTTTTATAAAAACATGTCTGATTTAATTCAGCAGGCTTCACTGGGGTTCTGTCGGTCTGTGTGTTGTCAGACAGCTGCTCACTCAGGAGGTCGGGGAGAGTTTGTAAGTGCGGATCTTTAAGTGACGCTCCATTGTTCTGTTCCTAGAAGAAGGAAATGTCGTCTGGAACGCTGCACACTATTAAGACCAACCCAAACCTGAGAATCTGACTCAACAGCAGTCAAGAATCACCTGCTGCACTCAAAGCAGGAATAAAATGAGTTTACGGTTTCTAAGTCTGGACTGAAAACCACTCCAACGACATGCTCCAGAGAATAATGCTGCACTGTACTGACCCGTCTGTGATCTGAAACCTGCCTCACATCAGAGCGTCACTTACAGCTGTATCACAGGAACCTGCACCTGAAGCTGAGGTTTCCAAAAGGTCCCATTAGATTAACATCTTTACTGTGATGAGTTTCTGTTGGAACAATTGTTGGACTATGACGTGAAAGAAAATGTTGTCATTACAGAGAACAGACCACAGGTGAATCACCTGGTGGCCTGATGGCCTGACACCTCAGTGTTGCTTCAGTTCTGTGTTCTTGGTTCTTCCTTCTGGATGTGACCTCACTGAAGATGCACAGTTTGTGATTCATGGGGTCTTCAGGTTTTGTTTGGCGGTTGATGTGTTGGACACTGCTGAGTCTTTGAGCATCACTGTGTTCAACATGGCTGTTTGAGGGGATGAGAACACTGACCTACTGTACTTACAGTCAGCAGTGGTATAATAAGAAACACATGAATAACTAACCCTAATAACCAAGTCCTGTTCTGGAAATGACATGTTTTTCATTCCCCTGTATATTCTGTCTGTGTCTCTCCCCCTCCTCCCTGCAGGAGTGTGAGTATGACCGACATGCGTGGTGAGGAGGAGGCCATCTTGCAGCCACACAGTCAGGTGCGTCATGAACTGATGCACAACCAGTACAACCAGATGAAGGAAGAGGACGATCACTGGCAGGACGTGAGTGTCTCAGATTTGTCTGACTCAACGTTAATGTTCTTATTTCTCTCATTTCTCCTTCTGAAGATGAATGTTTTTGCTGATATGTTTTTGCTGCTTTGAGGTCACTCAGTAAAATGTTGTTTCACGTGTACAGTGTGTATTTCTTGTCACAGTTGTGTCAGAAGTTTATCTGTTACACAAAGTGATTTCAGTGTCTGCAGGCTGAAGCACAAACTGGCCCAGATTAACAACTTCCATCGCTTGTCATGGGCCACAGCAGCGCTTCAGGTCTCACACACGGAACCAAACCCTGCTGCCTTGTTTCAGTTGGAACTGAAACACTTTTCCTTGTGTGTCTCAGGACCTGGCCCGATGGAAGAACCGGAGGAGGAGTATTTCCCAGGACCTAATCAAGAAGGAGGAGGAGAGGAAGATGATGGAGCACTTGATGACAGGAGACACCTGTACCTCCATGAGGAGGAGAAGCATCAAGACTTACAGAGAGATAGTGGAGGACAAGTAGGTGACAACACACAAACAGGACGTTCAGTTGTGTTCAGGTAACAAACTAAAGCTGTACACGATACTTGTAAAAAGGAGAACTAGGTCTTCCTCAAAGGAAACAGTTTGATGTTCATTCTGATCCTGTAGTGGCTCAAAGGTGACAGCGACTCCTGCTGGAGTTATTTTAAACAGAGAGCTCGTCTGCTCCACACTGAAGTCATGTAGTCTGCTCCTGATGGTAACACAGTCGCTTTCATCTTTACTTCAAATATAGTTTGAAATTCCTAGAAGTCTTTTTATTGATGTCATCTTGTGACATGTATTAATTTCTGTGTTCGCTCAGCTCACAGAAGAATCAGTGTCATTTATTGTCAATGAATTCAGTTTCTAGCATTTCTGTTGCAAATCTTGTGTGTTTCTTGTTTGTTTTCTGTTGCTGCGTATGCTAACTACCTAAAAGTCTAGAAAGGTAATGAAGATGATGATAAAGTAACATAACACAATCATGAAGTCCATCATTCCTACAACATTCGCTGTGTGATTTCTTTAAGCATTTAGATAAAGAAGTGTGTGCAGGTTGTATAACTGTCATATTAACTGCTAATATAGAGTGGCTAAATTAAAGGGCAACTCTGGTATTTTTTCAGCCTGTTCTCCTATGTTGTTGTGTCTAACGGGGCGACAGTGTTGTAAACGTGTTGTGTGTTGGATGAGACCGCTGCAGCTGAGAACGGCCGCAATGCAAAACTGATGTGATGATATCGTGAGTGAGCGACAGCAGCAGAACAGAATAGTTTCACATGTGAAGAGGTGAACTAAGGAGTATTTCAACCAAACTAGAGCTGATGTTGGTTTTATTTTGTTTCTGTTGTGTCTTTAAATGGAGTCTGGTGGCTTTGAGAAAGATTTGGCAGCTGCTTCTGGTTGAACAAAAAGGTTTTCTCCCGGAGGAGTTGCTCTCGTTAACGGTGTCAGACACTTAGAATAACAGCTGGAGCCCGTCAGTGGCAAAATCATCTTCAGGTGAACGTACACCACAAGTTTTAAATTACACAATTTGATCACATTTCATTGCAGCCCGTTTTGCGGCTGCCAGCTGCAGCGGCCTCGCTCAGAACTGAACCAATTAAAAGAATTGTAGTCCCCGTTAATCTCTTGGACACATAAACAGAGAAAAAGTCCAGGTTGAAATGTACCACAGTTACCCTTTAACATTTACTGAGTGTCAATCAAACGGTGCTGTGTCAGTGACCTCACATGTTGCACATGTGTTTTGCTTCACCCCTCCTCCTGTGCCTCCTCCCCTCTCCAACAGGGAGCGTCGAGAGGAGGAGCTGCGGGATGCGTACAGGAGAGCCAGGACCCCGGAGGAGGCATCATCCATCCTCCAGCGCTACGCCCAGCGTTTCTCCATCAGCGATGCAGTGCTTGAACGCCTACAGCTGCCAAAGCTGCTGGACCGCAGCATATCTGCTGATCCCTCTTTCCCCTGCTCGCCCTACCCTCTTTCCCTCTCCCTGTCTGCCTCCCCAACCACCCCAGACCCCTTCGACATGGACCCCAGCGGGCCCATGAGGTATCTGCGCCAGCAGTCCGCCCCGGCTCCGAAGTTCACGTCTACACTGGAGGCGCGAATCGAGGAGTTTCCCAAAGACTCCTCACACCAGAGGCCTCAGATCCGCTCTCGCTCGTCTGAGCCGCCAACCACCCGAGGCCTGTCGCCCAAACCGGTGCCTTTGCTGTCGCCCAAGCCTTACTTTCAGTCCCGACCCACATCAGCTGAACCATGGCCCAGCAAGGTGAGACTGATTCTGGATTCTTTCTTTCAGACTAATCACTCCCCAACAATAAAACTAAAACTATGTGCTGCTGTAAATATGCTCTACAGCTTCCTCCAGTGGTGAGTGTCAGCAGAGCAGCTCTGCAGACGGCACGGTTGAGGTCTTGACCACGTTACATGTGGTTTCCTCCCACCGCCGGCTGCCCTCCTCACAGGCCGCTGGGTAAATTCCCCTCCGGCTCTGTTGGCAGTTACATTAGAATGCCGCTGAACCACCATGGTGATGAGCCGGCTGGAGAGAAGAAGCATGTAATGTTTCAGTTCAGCTCAAAGTGCTCTCAACAGGATCCATTTCCTTTTCTTCTGGAAAAATTGCCAAATGGGAATATTCAAAATGAGATCTTGTGTTTTGGTGTGGCGGGGAGGGAGGAGCAGGTTATTACCAGACCTAATGGAGCTGAGCACTTTTCTGGAATGTCTTGTCAGGAGTCTGAGCGGAGCCCGGCTTTGAATGGAGCCCTCTGTTCCCTATTGACTTAAGAAGTTGACAAGTAGGGCCCTCTCAATGTGAAGTGGGCTCCCAGCAGACAAAGAGGGCCCACACAGGCTGCTAGGAGAGGGATGAGAAGGTGGAGGCGTCGGGGGGCAGACTGAGAGCCCGCATTCACCCGACTCCACCGCTGTGTCTTAAGTTACCGCTCACTAGGAGCTGCTCACACATACATTAGTGCCTCTTTGTCCCGGAGGCCAGCGTGGTGTTGTGAGCTGGATGAATAGTTAATAACCAACACAGATGAGAGGCCGGCAGTGACCACAGATGGAGCTGCTGGATGTTTACGCCTGTGCTTTATTTACATTTTTCGGTTGTCATCAATTAATTCTGTTGTGTTTCATATCTATAAGCAGATTTTTCATCAAGCACACACTTTATTTAGCAAGTAATAGAAACTGTTACACCATAAAGATGCAGATGTACTCGTATATGTATAAATGAACATCCTGAACATTTAGAATCAAATAGAAAAAGCAACAATATCCATTTAAAGAGAAATGTAATCAGTCACATCTCCTCTCCTTCTGATTCAGGCCGATGGTTTGCTCCGAGTCAACGGCGACGTAGGAAGTGACGACGCTCCCACCACGCCTGACAGTCAGGGAAGGGAATCTCCTCCTCATTTCCAGGCGTCTCCTTCTAAAACAAGCAACAGCACCGTAGATGCTCCGTCGTCAGCAGCCTCACCAGCACACGGCACACATGTCTCCACCAGAGAGAGTCCAGTGTCCACCAAGTCTGAGGAGGCTCCAGCTGGAGCAGAACCGACCGCTAAAGACGTCCAAGAAGAGAAAGTCATCGAGCATTCAACACCACCGAGCCGGCCCACCTCGCTCCCGTCGGTCAGGATCATGATCTTTTATAGTTGATTACCATAAAATCTGAAAATAGAACTTTGTATCTAGTGCAGTGCTGCAACTAACAACTATATTCATTGTCAGTTATCTGTTGATTTCCTTGACTATTAACTTGTTTGGTCCATAAAATGTCAAAATGTTTTTAAAAACGTCTGTCTCCCAAAACCCAAGATGACGTCTCAAATGTCTCGTTATGCAGAAGCAGTTTACTGTCAGAGGAGAAAAGAAACAAGGACATATTTACATTCAACAAGTTGGATCAGATCATTTTCACATTTTGTCTCAAAATAATTATTAGAATATCAAAATAGTTGACAATGAATGAAACAGTTGAGTCAGTGAATTGTTGCAGCTTTTATCCAGTGGAGTCGCAGCGGCTCATTCTGAGGGATCACACTGTGCATTTAGTGATTCACTCCACAGACAGAGCAGAGAGGACCTGTTAATGAGCTGGATATCCAACACTGTGCTGGCACTGAGATCTTGTTCTGATATATACCTCATGCACTAGCAGCCCTCTTCATCTCAGTCGTGGTTTGTTCATCACTGAACTTGTGAACATCTGTGACCCTGACAGGAGCTGCAGAAGCCAGAAGACAGTTTTGGGAAGACTGGAAGTCAGTCAGAAGCTGCTGCAGAGGAGAGGAGTTCTCACCCTGCAGGTCTCACAGTTAGCTGTATACTGACCTCTAGTGGTTGCTCTGTGACTTGTATCATTACAGGTCATATAGTAACTTTAGGAAGCCGGAAAAAATAATAAGAATTTAGAGGAAAACATTGTCTGTGATTAAATATTGTTGTCTGTATTTTTTCAGACGCCAAACAAGAAAAGGAAGAAACTGAAGTGATCACTGAGCTGCAGTCAGGACTCAGCACGCAGCAAAGTCAGCCAGTACCTGTACAGGTGGGCCTGCTAACCTGCTAACCAAGTATCAACCATAGAACATATCCAAAGAAACGATCACCTGCAGATTATCTTTAAATCTCTCTACAGGAAAGTGTCCCTCCACCCCCGGAGCCGTCACAGGGAAGAGAGAGTCCGCCGAGCTCAGCGGCACCAGGAACATTTGGGTTTCACCCCCCAGTAGAACCAGCAGCAGGTCAGTGAACTCGTCAGGTCCAAACACAGAGCCAGCAGCTTCTTTTCCATGCACCTCCTTGTTTTCTCCTCGCTGGCTTTCTTCCCCTTTTGCCTTGCAGCTTGACACTCGTTCAGTTTTCTGTACAAGTCATTAGAATCATTGTAAGTTGCCTTCAGGCCTCGAGGTCCTCCTTCGTAGTTCTTATCTGTGTAACTGACAGTGATCTGGAACTGGTCCTTACCTTTGTAGAAAGGTTCTCAAAATAATTAGAACAGAGATCACAAACTTAAACTAGTGTAAAAGAGGCAGAGCGTCACCTTCCCAGCACTGCATTGCTGTTGTTTTCTGTATTTATTCTGACTTTTGATGTAGAAATCACGTTGACTTTTAACAAAATCTGAATTAAAACATCTTCAAAGACTACATAATGTTTTTCCAGTTACAATACATTAAGTATAGTAGAGATATCAGAGAGCAGAACTATAAAAGCATTTCCCAATTCTCTGGATGTCCATACCAACTCTCTGTCCCTTATCACTCCTTCCCCTCCCTTCCTTCCCTCGTTCCCTCCTTTCCCTCCACCCACATATTTTTTTTATTTGGCTATAGAGTTTGCAAACAGTATCAGGTCTCCGCTGGCAACCAGCAACCCTAAGTTACGCTGGGACTTCTTCGCTCCGCCAGGTAAACCCCTTTGTTCATCGCTGGAGCTCATGTTTCTGTCCCCAGGTGCTGAATGCACAGGGTTTCCCTGCTGTTTCTACAGGGGCCCACCACAGCCCTTCAGTCCCATCTCTCGTTCTTCACTCATTTAGTGTTGTGGATGATCAGTGATGTGAACTCTCTCTTTGTTTAAATGTGTTGCTCCAGGTCTAACTCATCAGTGTCATGTTAGTACATCATGTTGGTTCTGATGCAGAGTCCAAACCATCTCAAGAAGCTGGTCACTTATGACAATTGATGAAAACTGTCTCGGATGACCTGCTGAACTTGATGAATGTGCAGTTGTTTGTTAGCCTCAGTGGGCGTCACCAGTGTGTGTGTGTGCAGGGCTTCCAAATGTCTTAAATCTTATAAGATAGATTTATTTCATCAATATCAGGCCTCAGAAACTATTCCATAGTCTTCATCTGGATTTCTTAGATCTCAACTGCCACATTTCTGATGTTACAAGTCTTAAAACATACTACTGACCCTGAACCTGACCCTGAACCTGAACCTGAACCTGCTACTGGAAATGTGTTTAAACTAATTTACTGTATGAATATATTCATCACACATACCTCTGCCCAGGAAGACATATTTACCACTTGCCTTTGTACTTGCTCACAATGCTTGAATGACTGATCCTGATGATTTTTTATTTTGATATTTGCTCTAAATGTGATCATAAAAAATCTTGAAATGCTCTGAAACAAGCATCACATTTAATGGTCTCATAGATCCTCTGCTGACTGTTCCACCAGAAGCTCCATCATCAGCTCTAGCTGAACTCCTGTCACAGTATCAGACTGGTGTAGCTCCAGATGCTGCCTGGTGCTTTTGGTGGACTGGTTTTCAGTCACTGGTCTTTTTGTTTCTGTCATTGCCATCTTTAATCATTATTGTCCAACAAACACATTGTTGTTATTCTACTAAATATTTAGTTTGCTCACCAGAGTCTGAGATGTTTGTCTGAATTGTAATTGAACCTGTTTTCTTCTCACACCCTCTACAGAAGAAATGGAGAAGGAGCTCCGTGGAAACGTGAGTAACAAGCATCTTCTGACTGCACGTAGTTTTGTGGTCAGACTCTAAAAACCCTGCGTCTCATCTGGCTTCTCATGTCCTGGGTTATGGCGCTGTAGTCTGACATACTGCATTCATACAGAGAAGCCAAACGCTGAAAACATGATCAAACATTTATACAAGTGTGCAGGTCAGACTGAAGGCAAAGTGAGCTAAACTGAGGACAGATATTCCAAACACCGGCTCCATCTGAAGCCTCATCAGCAGCGTTCACATCCTGTCCACTCCACAGTAGCAGATTGTTCCGTCATCATGTTCTCAGATCAGACAGCAGTGCAGTTCTGTTAGCTCAGTGTCACACAGCAGGGCTCCACTACAGATCCCAGGCCACGCAGAGCTGTTGATGTAGCATGCCAGATGAAGATGCTGTAGAAACGGCCGACTGCTTCCGTTTTCCTTTGAGCTCATCTGTCTCTCTCTCTGTCTTCTCTCTCTTAGTAGGAGTCCTTGAGCATTGGAGTAGTGCTGTTGTGGTAGACCAACTATTTCTGTCTCCTCCCTCCCTTCTTCTTTTCCTGTGGTGGATGTGTGTACACACTGGTGTGTGTCTGTGTGTGTGTGTGTGTGTGTGTGTGTGTCGGGGCCATCTCAATTCTCATTGGCTTCATGGTTGTGTGAGATTGTGTGTGTGTTTGTGTGTGAATGTGTGTATGTGTGCATGTTGATGTTTGTGTTTGGATGTGTGTGTTTGTGTGTGAATGTGTGTATGTGTGCATGTTGATGTTTGTGTTTGGATGTGTGTGTGCATGTGTGGTGTGTGTGTGTGTGTGTGTGTGTGTGTGTGTGTGTGTGTGTTGGGGTCTATCAGGTGTCAGTCCCGGTGTTGCCCCAGGCCAGGCGGGGCGACCGCTGGTCTTGGGACCCGGATGAGGAGCGAAAGCGTCAGGAAAGGTGGCAGCAAGAGCAGGAGCGCATGCTGCAGGTACACAGTTTACCTCTGAGGGTGAAGCATGGCGCATGAGTCTGCAAGGTCAGAGCTCCTTCCAGAGCTCAGTACTGTCAGCACCGTGGGGTCAGCTGCAGAACGGACCTGTAGCTCTAATTATCTTCTGGGTTTTTAGCAGCTAGTGTTAAAACAATGTAAATACATAGAGCTGCAACAATCATTACTTTCATTGTTGATTAATATTTTCTGACTTTAAAATGTCAGAAAATAGTGAAAAATAAACCAAAAAGTAAATTAGTCGATTGTGATGAATACTAATGGTGACGGCTAACAGATGAATCAGCTCTACAGAGAAATAGATGGTTGAGGTTTAGGGTGAAATAAACTTGTAGCTTTAGCTTCATTAGATCATTTGCACCTCAGCCAAACAGGATAGTTTGCTGTTAATCATTCAGCAGCTTTAATTTGGACTTGACATGACAAGTTATATATTTTCAGAGCTTTCACTTTGTTCTCGTGCGTAATAATGTATCTAAAAAATGCATCAGAAAATATACAGTAAAGTTGGTACGCTGTGTAAAGCATGAACCAAGCAGATTGATATTAGCTCGTCCTCTCTGATCACGGTGTCAACACAGGTACACTTCCTGTTTGACCTCATCAGCTTCATGGATTCTTGTAGATATCTGGTGTCATTATTGGGTATGAAAGGGGCTTCCTGGAAATACTCAGTCGTTCACAAGCAAGGATGGAGCGAGACCCACGTATAAGATATTACTGCTCGGGCTCGGAACACTTCAGAACACTGTTGTTGTCAGTAAACACAGTGTGATGTCTTTATTCACATTGTGAACGTGTCACAGCTGTGTAGGATCCGGGCTGTAGGACAGAGTCCAGTCCCTTCACTGACATCAAATTCACAATGTCTCTGAAGGAACAAGAAAACCACGAGCAGAACCAACAGGACTGAATTTGGGTCAAAGACTCTTTACATTGCAAATCTTATGAAAATAAAATATATATACCTGCAGTTATTAAAGATCAGACAACATCTAGACTTGTCTTAAAACGTTGTTAGACATCCAGGTTATATTATAAATGTATAACATGGTTATATGCAACCAAAACATCTCCAAACCTCCACTTTCAGATACATTTAGCCCATTTTAACCCAAATGTTTACCCACAAACAGTTTCTGACCCCTGACAGTGAACCCACGCTGTGCAGCAGGACCGGCTGTGCTCTGCTCAGAATCAGACGGATTAACCACATGTCATTGCTACTTGCAAAGCTTGCCTCCATGTTTGTGTGATACTGAGCATATCCCCTCCAAAGACACAACCCCACTGCTGCTGTGCACACTTCGACCACTAGAGGGCGATTTTGTGCAGTGGAAGAACCTCAACTTTGGTTTGATCCACTCACTGTCTCCATCTCATGCAGACACAGATACAGGCAAGGACTCGTCTAAGGTTGCTGCTGTTGCTGCTGCCCAAATCACCCTCTCTCTCCTCAGCATCAGAGATGCATCTCAGGTCCACACACTATCATTTAAAGGATTCATTGATATCCATGAGATACTGTGCTCATCTGCAGTGTAATTGTGGTAAATTAATCAAAAACAGCAGTAATGAGAACAAATTTCTCTGCTTTCCAGTTGTTGCAGGACTGTTTGAGATGAGATGGATGAATGTCTGGTGCATCAATGTGCTTGTTGCCTCCCTGGTTGATTCTGTGTTGTGTCAGTGCCTCAATCTTCATCTGTCATCTGCCCCGCTTCAGTTGTTTTTTCTCTAAATCTGTTTCACATTTGGACTCGTTTGGGTTCCTACACAAGTTTTGTCTTACGAGGTCTGTGCTTGTTAGAGGGATGTCATCAGTTCCGTGGTCATGTTGTTCAGTTACACTCACGGACGTCAAAGAAAAATTCGATTAAATGATGAAAGTTTGAAATTTGTGTAGGAACCTGGAGCTCCACAGACTCTGCATGCTCCACTTTGCCTTTTGTCCGCAGTGCCTGCTTCTGGTCTATTGTTTGCTTTTTATACCTAACATGCAAATGTCAGATCTGAGTGAGCAGTTACTCATTTATGTCTCCTAGACAAGCCTTTTATTTAAGTACACAGTGAGGGCATCTCACATGAACATTTAATATAGTGCACCAATAATTAGAGCAGGATTTGCAGGTGTTAGATTTATCCGTGTTCATTAGCAGGGAACTCGTTTGAAGCCTTTTTCCTGCCAAAACATCCACCTGCAGACAGTTTAGTCTTCCTTTGGTTGAGGCTCTGTGCTGTATGTCCTGTGTCTGTTGCCATGGTAACAGGAGAAGTACCGGCGCGAGCAGGAGAAGCTGAAGGAGGAGTGGGAGAAAGCGCAGAGGGAGGTGGCAGAGGAGGAGAGGAAGTACCACGAGGAGGTGTGTGAATGATTCACTGCAGCTGTTTTCATGCTCACTCTGAATATCTGAATCAGGATCAGTTTGGACTGTTGTGTTTCTCAGTGAGTGCACCACAACATAAATCTTTAGGAAAACTGTAATAACTGACATCACTGATGATCTTTACCCTCGTTGGTGACTGGCCCAACTCTCCGTCACTCCAGGAGCGTAGGATACTGGAGGAGACCGTGGCGCCTCTCACTCCCCGCTCCTCCGCCCTGCCCTCTCCCAGCCGAGGAGAGCTCACCTCCACCCCGGAGCCGCAGGACACCATCGTCCGCTCTCTGGCTGATTGGGAACGCAAGCAGGAGCTGCTGGAGAGGCAGTCGGTGAGTGGCTGATTTATTATAGACAGTTTGTTACATGCATGCAGTTCAAGAGGGGAGTCTGGCATAGAGTCGTTTTGATTGGCTGTTGAGCTAAGTGTTCCCTGTTTGTGATTGGACGGCACAGAAGGGGAGCACAGAGAGTGTGGAATGGAAACGGAGAGAAAACGACAGGACCAGTGACATCAGCACCGCTGACGACAGCATGAAAACAGGCCGAAGGTTAGTGAGCTGTCTGAAAGTGGTCCGTGTGTTTTAGACATTTCAAACCTGTGAGTAAAGGTTGTGTGAGGAACAGGTGGGACAATCTGAAGGAGATGAAGACTTCATGCGCAGGTTTGTTAGTGGTGACACGAATCACACGGTTCAGTTTTCGTGTGATCAGCAACTTTTCTGCCTTTTCACATTCATTTACTGGAGCTTCATGAGTTTCCTGTGTACTTGTGTGTCTCAGTGCTGTTGTGTGTCAGGTACCATCCAGGTAAAACACTGATCTCATGGGATCAGTCCAGTAAAAACAACAAAACATAATGTGACCATGAATTGATATCAACATGTCTCTGATTCTCAGCCTGGCGAGTCAGAGCAGCAGTCAGCCAGAAACACTCGCTCACAGTCTGCAGAACGGCCAGAAACTTCCCCCGATGACGGCCAAAACCTCGACTGCAGTCCCCAAACAGCAGGAGCCCACAGCAGTCAGCAACAAGCCCAGCCGGCCTGCAGGAGACAGGAGGTGTGTGAGTGTGTGTCAGATGTCTTCAGACCAGGTTCAGACAGTGCAGTCCTTCTCAAACGTTACATCCATTTGTCTCGTATGTATTACGAGACAAATGAATATAAAGAGCGAAGGTTTCGGCCCAGTGTGGTCTCATTACAACAGAGAATCCATTTTTCAATATGACTGTTAAAAAAAGGTTGAGTTGGCTGTATCAACCTGTCGCAGCTGGCCCTCACATACAAACAACACAGCTAACCTTTAACCCAACAGTACTGGATTCACATCTGAGCCGGGCTGTAGGCTCATGGCAGCAGGACTGTGGTTAAGAGTAGTTAACCTGTTTGACCAGCAGGTGGCATCTTGTATCTTCATTTCGCCTGTAGTCACCCAGCACATGCAGAGAGAGTCTGTGAGCAGAATCATACACCACAGCAACACACATCACTGCACTGTCAGTGTTAAACTGAGCCTGAGTTTAGGCCCAGACTACTCTGACAAGCTCCTCTGGCTTTGATTGGCCTGTCTGTGATTCTGTCAGCCAATCGAGTCGCTGTAGCTGTGAGTCATCATCATCATCATCATCATGTTGCATGTTGCTGTACTTTTCCAGGACCGGGCCCATTGATAATAACATGGGCCGCATCTCATCACACCCCCCTGCAGCATGTCCACCAGCTCCAGACACACTGCCTCCTGCACCCAACAGGTACCGCATCACAAACAGAGGGGGGGGGGGGGAGTAGAGAGGTGGTGGAGGAGGAGGGGGGAGTAGAGAGGTGGTGGTGGAGGAGGAGGGAGGAGGGGAGGGGGGAGGAGGAGGGAGGAGGAGGAGGAGGAGGAGGAGGAGGGGGAGGTGGGGGAGGAGGTGGAGGAGGAGGAGGAGGAGGAGGGAGGTGGAGGGGGGAGGGGGGAGGTGGAGGAGGGAGGAGGATGAGGAGGAGGGAGGAGGAGGAGGAGGAGGAGGAGGAGGAGGAATTCATTTCTGCACTGTCATTTTCTGTTCTGCTGCCTACATTTCTCCTCCCGCCTCATAACATGAACCACTGCAGCACCAACCCTCGACTGCAGAGACAACACACATCAGTACTACACACATCAGTACTACACACATCAGTACTACACATCAGTACTACACACATCAGTACTACACACATCAGTACTACACATCAGTACTACACACATCAGTACTACACACATCAGTACTACACACATCAGTACTACACATCAGTACAACACACATCAGTACTACACATCAGTACTACACATCAGCACTACACACATCAGTACTACACATCAGTACTACACACATCAGTACTACACATCAGTACTACACACATCAGTACAACACACATCAGTACTACACATCAGTACTACACACATCAGTACTACACATCAGTACAACACACATCAGTACTACACACATCAGTACAACACACATCAGTACTACACACATCAGTACTACACATCAGTACTACACATCAGTACTACACACATCAGTACTACACATCAGTACAACACACATCAGTACTACACACATCAGTACAACACACATCAGTACTACACACATCAGTACTACACACATCAGTACTACACATCAGTACTACACACATCAGTACTACACATCAGTACAACAGAGGACTTGTAATCATGTTATATTTGTCATGTCATTATCTTACAGAGATCTTACAGAGATCTTACAGTGATCTTACAGAGATCTTACAGTGATCTTAGTGATCTTACAGAGATCTTACAGTGATCTTACAGAGATCTTACAGTGATCTTAGTGATCTTACAGAGATCTTACAGTGATCTTACAGAGATCTTACAGAGATTTTACAGAGATCTTACAGTGATCTTAGTGATCTTACAGTGATCTTACAGAGATCTTACAGAGATCTTACAGTGATCTTACAGTGATTTTACAGTGATCTTAGTGATCTTACAGTGATCTTACAGAGATCTTACAGTGATCTTACAGAGATCTTACAGAGATTTTACAGAGATCTTACAGTGATCTTACAGTGATTTTAGTGATCTTACAGTGATCTTACAGTGATCTTACAGAGATCTTACAGAGATCTTACAGTGATCTTACAGTGATTTTACAGTGATCTTACAGAGATCTTACAGAGATCTTACAGTGATTTTACAGAGATTTTACAGTGATCTTACAGAGATCCTACAGTGATTTTACAGAGATCTTACAGAGATCTTACAGTGATCTTACAGAGATCTTACAGTGATCTTACAGTGATCTTACAGTGATGTAGTTTTGTAAACGTTGCTGCAGAGTTATCTTCACCTTCAGCTGCTCGTCTGCAGCTCATTAAACTATAAGAGGACTCAGAGAATCGATGATATCAGCTGTGCAGAGATCCAGATGAACGTCACTGAACACCAGGATCAATAGAAAAACTGACAGAAATATCAAAGATGAAAAAAACTTGACCATCACAGTTTCTTTATGAAAAATAAATGTCCCGTGTGTATTTGTATTCATTGTAGTCTGTTGGTGTGAGAGAGGATGATATCTGACCTGTAGCTCAGTGTACTGTAGAGCGTCTTCAGGGTTTCAGCAACTTGTCTTTTTTTTTTTTTGTCTAGTCCTGAATGAAGAGCTCTGTACTCTGCTTCTCTTTTGTATTCTCTGTCTAAAGAGGTAAGCTGAACACAGACACATAGATACTGACGTGTTTCTGCCCTCCTGCAGGTCTGTGAGTGGGAAGAAGCTGTGCTCCAGCTGTGGCCAGCCGCTGGGGAAGGGCGCGGCCATGATCATAGAGACCCTCAGCCTCTACTTCCACATTACATGCTTTAAGGTCAGTGGCACTTTGCAAAAAACTCTCTTGTATTATATCAATATTCAGCTTGTTCTCTGTATTTTCAGGGCATGTGTGTGTTTGTGTGTGCGCACCTGTGTGTAATGTGAGAGGAAAAAAGAATTTCCCAATTTGGGATTAAAAAAGTATATAAAATAAAATAAAAAATAAAAAAAATTAACAACATCACACCTGCTGAAAAATGTCTGAATGTATTCTCGTCTTCCATTTGTACCACTAGGTGGCGCTAGAATCGAGGAAAGTGCGTGTTGGCTCATAACTCCCTTTGTAGCACATTCACAGACCTTATATCCACACTTCACTGAATTGTGCTGAATCTCGTCATATAGGCCACGCCCATTTCCGCTTGCCGTTTTTTGGCAAATTCGCAAAATGTGGCAAACCTACTTTTTCGAAGTCCTCCCAGGTGATTTCACCGATTTGCACCAAACTTTGCACACAGCATCTGTGGACTCTCCTGACAAAAAGTTATTTAAAGAATTTTGATATTCCCAACAATACTCAAGTTATTAAATAACACCTTCCTGTACGTGTAAGTGTTGGATATCTCCACATTGGTCCGTCTGGTCGGTTCACAAGCCCCTAATGACAGAGCAAACATCAAGGAAGTGTACGTCGCCCGGATTGGCGTCACCGGGGCCCCACCCTGGAGCCAGGCCTGGGGTTGGGGCTCGCAGGCGAGCGCCTGGTGGCCGGGTCTTTGCCCACGGGACCCGGCCGGGCGCAGCCCGAACGAGCAACGTGGGCCCGCCCCCCCGTGGGCTCACCACTCGCGGGAGGGTTCAGAAGGGGCCGGTGCAGTGGGATATGGGTTGCAGTTGTGGGCGGGGGCCCGGGCGGCCCAATCCCCGGATGGTGACTTTAGCCATGGGGACATGGAATGTCACCTCGTTGGGGGGGAAAGAGCCTGAGCTGGTGCGGGAGGTTGAGCGGTACTGGCTAGAAATAGTCGGGCTCACCTCCACGCACAGTCCTGGGCTCTGGAACCCAACTCCTTGAGAGAGGCTGGACTCTCTTCTACTCTGGAGTTGCCCGCGGTGAGAGGCGGCGAGCTGGTGTGGGCTTGCTTATAGCCCCTCAGCTCAGCCGCCATGTGTTGGAGTTTTCCCCAGTGAACGAAAGGGTTGCTTCCCTGCGCCTTCGGGTCAGGGATAGGACTCTCACCGTTGTCTCGGCTTATGGGCCGAACAGCAGTGCAGAGTACCCGGCCTTCTTGGAGTCCCTGGGAGGGGTACTGGAGAGTGCTCCAACCGGGGACTCCGTCGTTCTACTGGGGGACTTCAACGCCCACGTGGGCAGCGACAGTGTTACCTGGAGGGGTGTGATTGGGAGGAACGGCCTCCCCGATCTGAACCCGAGTGGTGTTTTGTTACTGGACTTCTGTGCTAGTCACAGTTTGTCCATAACGAACACCATGTTCAATCATAAGGGTGTCCATATGTGCATGTGGCACCAGGGCACCCTAGGCCGGAGGTCAATGATCGACTTTATGGTCGTGTCATCTGACCTCTGGCCGTATGTCTTGGACACTCGGATGAAGAGAGGGGCTGAGCTGTCAACTGATCACCACCTGGTGGTGAGTTGGATCCGCTGGCAGGGGAGGAAGCTGGACAGACCTGGCAGACCCAAACGTATTGTGAGGGTCTGCTGGGAACGTCTGGCGGAACCCTCTGCCAGGGAGATCTTTAACTCCCACCTCCGGGAGAGCTTTGACCAGATCCCGAGGGAGGCTGGGGACATTGAGTCCGAATGGACCATGTTCTCCACTTCCATTGTTGACGCGGCTGTCCGGAGCTGTGGCCGTAAGGTCTCCGGTGCCTGTCGCGGCGGCAATCCCCGAACCCGGTGGTGGACCCCGGAAGTAAGGGTTGCTGTCAAGCTGAAGAAGGAGTCCTACCGAGCCTGGCTGGCCCGGGGGACTCCTGAGGCAGCTGATGGGTACTGGCAGGCCAAGCGTGCAGCAGCACGAGCAGTCGCGGCAGCAAAAACTCGGGTCTGGGAAGAGTTTGGGGAGGCCATGGAGGAGGACTACCGGTCGGCCTCGAAGAAATTCTGGCAAACCATCCGGCGTCTCAGGAGGGGGAAGCAGATCTCCACCAACACTGTTTACGGTGGAGGTGGGGAGCTGTTGACCTCAACTGGGTACATCGTCGGGCGGTGGAAGGAATACTTCGAGGATCTCCTCAATCCCACTGACACGCCTTCCATAGAGGAAGCAGAGGCTGGGGACTCAGAGGTTGACCCATCCATCACCCAAGCCGAAGTCACTGAGGTAGTCCGGAAGCTCCTCAGTGGCAAAGCACCGGGGATGGATGAGATCCGCCCTGAGTACCTCAATTCTCTGGATGTTGTGGGGCTGTCTTGGCTGACACGTCTCTGCAGCATCGCGTGGCAGTCGGGGACAGTGCCTATGGACTGGCAGACCGGGGTGGTGGTCCCCCTATTTAAAAAGGGGGACCAGAGGGTGTGTTCCAACTATCGGGGGATCACACTCCTCAGCCTCCCTGGGAAAGTCTATTCCAGGGTACTGGAGAGGAGAATTCGGCCGATAGTCGAACCTCGGATCCAGGAGGAACAGTGCGGTTTTCGTCCTGGCCGTGGAACACTGGACCAGCTTTATACCCTCCGCAGGGTGCTCGAGGGTTCATGGGAGTTTGCCAAAACAGTCCACATGTGCTTTGTGGACTTGGAGAAAGCATTCGACCGTGTCCCTCGTGGCATTCTGTGGGAGGTGCTCCGGGAGTACGGGGTCGGAGGCCCTCTGTTAAGGGCTGTACGGTCCCTGTACGACCGGAGCAGGAGCTTGGTTCGCATTGCCGGCAGTAAGTCAGACCTGTTCCCAGTGCATGTTGGACTCCGGCAGGGCTGCCCTTTGTCACCGGTTCTGTTCATTATTTTTATGGACAGAATTTCTAAGCGCAGCCATGGGCCGGAGGGGATCTGGTTCGGGAGCCACTGGATCTCATCTCTGCTTTTCGCGGATGATGTGGTCTTGTTGGCTCCTTCGAGCCGGGACCTCCAGCATGTCCTGGGGCGGTTTGTGAAGCGGCTGGGATGAGAATCAGCACCTCCAAATCCGAGGCCATGGTTCTCGACCGGAAAAAGGTGGCTTGCTCCCTCTGGGTTGGGGGAGAGTTCCTGCCTCAAGTGGAGGAGTTTAAGTATCTTGGGGTCTTGTTCACGAGTGAGGGAAGGATGGAGCGTGAGATTGACAGGCGGATCGGTGCAGCGGCCGCAGTAATGCGGTCGTTGTATCGGTCTGTCGTGGTGAAGAGAGAACTGAGCCAAAAGGCGAAGCTCTCGCTTTACCAGTCAATCTACATTCCTACCCTCACCTATGGCCATGAACTTTGGGTTATGACCGAAAGAATAAGATCCCGGATACAAGCGGCCGAAATGAGTTTCCTCCGCAGGGTGGCAGGGCGCTCCCTTAGAGATAGGGTGAGGAGCTCTGTCACCCGGGAGGAGCTCGGAGTAGAGCCGCTGCTCCTCCACATCGAGAGGAGCCAGCTGAGGTGGCTCGGGCATCTGTTTCGGATGCCCCCGGGACACCTCCCTCGGGAGGTGTTCCTGGCATGTCCCGCCGGGAAGAGACCCCGAGGAAGACCCAGGACACGCTGGTGTGACTATGTCACTCAGCTGGCCTGGGAACGCCTTGGGATCCTCCTGGAAGAGCTGGAGGAAGTGTCCGGGAAGAGGGAAGTCTGGGTGTCCCTGCTCAGGCAGCTGCCCCCGCGACCCGGCCCCGGATAAGCGGACGAAAATGGATGGATGGATGGATGGATGGTCCGTCTGAATGACATGAAACTACTTCCCCATGAGCCTCTAAAGCTCTGTGAAGAAATTAAACTTACTTTTTCCAACTCCTCTGAGGCCATTTGACCCATTTCCAACAAACTTTGCAAGTAGCATCTGTGGACAAAACGTATCAAAAGCTTTCATTTACGTCACACCTGGTGGCGCGGTGAAAGCTTTGCACTTTGCCATAAAACCATCAACTCATTAAAACTTCCACATACAATTTGCCATCTACTCCAAATTGCTAAACATGTAGAGGATCTTGCCCTGAATACATCTGTGCGGCACACCCCGACGGCAGCATGGCCTGACGCGAATCGACTGCGAGGGCCCATTCATCGCTGCTCGCAGCTTTAATTTTGTTTTGTATTCATTTAATTCTCCATTACGAGTATGAATGCAGCTTATTGCTTATCCCTCTGTGGCACTGAGCTCCATAGTTGTGCAGTGGGAACACATGGATCAGGCTGTGCACTGGAGGACGTGTTGCTTCATTATCATGAACATGTTGGTATTAGCCTGTGGCCAGGCGTCTGTTTCCTGTGGCTACTGTGAACACACACAACATGCACGCTGAAAATGGCGAGTTCCCACTAACAAACCTGCGCTCTGTGTGTGCCTCTCTCTCCAGTGTGGGGTGTGTAAGGGACAGCTGGGCGACACGACCACGGGGACGGACGTCCGGATCAGAAACGGCCTCCTCAACTGCCACCAGTGCTACATCCGCTCCCGCTGTGAGTCCCTCCCCCTCTCTCTCTCCTCTCATGTCTCCTTTCCATCTCCATCACCCTTCTTTCTCTCTGTCTTCTGTCTCTGTTTCTATCCATCCATCCAAAACATAAAACCATCATCAGTAACAAAAGACACAAGCTCCTGAACTGAATGAATAACTCTCGTGTTCCATGACGTTCGTGAAGAGACAGTTTAATCATCCTGAGATATAAAAAGGGTTAGCTGTTGTTGTGCCTCATTGTTTTCTAATGTTAGCCATCTTTCATATTTTCACTGATGAACACACGCAGTTTTTTAATAAGGTGACGGTGTTGTAACACAGCAGTAAATAAGACGCTGGTGCAGCAGGTAGAAAAGCTTTGTTTGATTTATTGTTCTCAAAGTAAACTCGACACTATTGTATGATAAAATATTTAAGCTGTATTTCAAAGGTTCTTGCTGTATTGCCGCCCCGCTGTGTGGCTGATAAGACGAGCGTATTTTAATATAACGTTGCTACCCGGCGCAGCTTTAATGAAGAAGTGTCAGACACGGTGACGCTGCCTGACTGGAGCGATGGATCTGAAGCTGCATCGAGAGGAAGAGGTGATGTAGCAGCCGGGAGAGGACGACAGTATCTGTCCGTCTGTCTCACCTCAGCTGCACAGAGACAAAGTTCACTCTCTCTAAAAGACGCAGCTCACATTCCCTCTCAGCAGCTGTTATCACCGGACGATCAGAAAACCACAAAATCAAATCAGAGTCTAAATCAGAAGTCATTATCCGACATCAAGAGGTTTTATTTCATTGGAGCCGAATGTCATTGACCTTAAAATCCCTAAATAAACAGAAGTGTTTTCTAAATGTGTGTGTTTCCTCCTCTTTCTGTTTCTCTTCAAGCGGCCGGACAGCCAACCACTTTGTGACGCTCGCCAGAAACGCACAAGGTTCATGGAAGAAACCCCCCCATCCTCGTTTTAAGCCGATTATCTGCAAATCATGTCCTTCACAGCGTGTCGAGATCTTTGCATCAGTAACCAATGAAGATTCATCATGGGGCCAAACAGGGATCTGGGCACAGTCTTTAAAAAAAACAAAAAAACAGTCTTGGTGTTTCTGTCAGTGAATGTGGATGTGATTGGTCCACGTACGACCACAGACTGTGTCATCATGCAGCGAACAGGAAAGAGAAAGAGGGACGCTGCTCTGGGGTGGCGGCCATGTTGAAAAGAAAACACTCACATCCACAGAGGCTTCAGACGCCGGCAGCGTCCGACACTGACGGAGAGCGCAGAGAGAGCCGTGTGTTCCCGTCTCGTTCAGTAGAATCACATTCTGTTGAAATGTGAATATTTACCATTCAGTTCCATATGATGGAAATGCAGTGTATCACATAAAATCGCTTTTTTATCATTTAAGAAATATTTTCTTAATTTGGAGTGATCAGAATCCTAAAACCTGAAAGATAAGTGAATATGTGTTGAGGCAGCTCGGATCGGATCTGTTATATTTCTCCTAACAGGCGGATCTGAAAACTATTACTGATGAACACCCTGCAATTAAATCAAATACAACATTTATAGAAAAAGTGCAATAAAGGAAGAAACTCACTATCCACAGTGTGAACAGTAATCGTCACAGTGACCTCGTCCGTCTCTCCTGTGCTGCTGGATTGAATTAGCTTCTATATTTAAACATATTATGGATGTAGTTTCATCATTAGGGCAATAACTCGACTTGTGAGCTGTTTCTGTGCTTCTGGGTCACAGCAGGTAGCTCCTGCAGCCTGTCCGCTTGGAAAGTCAGGATTATAATGTGCCTTAGGAAAGCAAGGTGATGCAGGAAAACAAAACACCAGCTGTTTGGTGTTTTCTTCTCTTTTTCTTTTAGTTTCTGGGATGTACGGAGGGATTCTGGCCAAATTGGAACCGTTGAGCCTGCAGACAGAGCGGCTGCAGCCCTCCTGTACATCAGCTTCACTTCAGCTGATAAGTTCTGTTTCTTTCACACGAACACTCCTTTAGTTCACAGCTCCCCTCTTTGATTTGCAGTGATAAGTCCAGAGGAATACAGATGTTGTCTGAGAATAGAGTCAATGCTGCGGGGGAAATTTAATTTCACATGTTGTTTTATTCTAGAGTCATATAGACTTCTGTATGCTATTAATTGAGGTAATTTTGATAATTGCTCAGTGGTAGGATTCATTTATACAAGTAAAACTCACCAGTACATGTAGAGGTAACATGAACACACATACCAGCAGCAGTTGCATTATTTGGTTGGATGAAACTAAAGATCTGTGCCGCCGGCTGCACATTTTAAGTCACCTGCTTCTTTTTTCTCTTTTATTTTGACCTTGTATGAGAAGAGCTCGGTTCTGTATTGTGGATGTTAAAAAAGATGCACGTTTAAGCCTAAAACCAAATGATTTGCTGTATGAAAGCAAACTAGCAGCCTCCTCCTCCTCCTCCAGCCGAGCTTCTCCTCCGGGTTCATCTCTCTGATCTACAGTATTTCTAAGCTTCTGTTCCGATTGTGTATTTTCTTTTTTTTTATCCTCATTTAGCTCATGAATAACTCTCGGCTGAGCCTCTGTTGGCGGGATCTTTGAGTCGGAGCTCTATATTCAGACGGTCTTCTGAACAGGACAGTTGGGGAATGAAACCTTTTACGTCTGTTCTGTATTTATTGTAATATTCACCTGAACACTATCCGAAAATATAGATTAATTTGATGTTTAAATGCGATGGCATTTATAGCATACTGTATGTTTATAAATAAAATGTTATAAATTAAAACTGGGCTTCTGTTTGTGATTTCTGCAGCAGTCCTTTAACAGTGGAAGAAACCTGAAATCTAACTGTCTCTGTGCCGTTATATTAATATCTGTAGACGTGCTGTGTGTACATCTCTACACACACAATCTGGGTTCATGTATTTCTCTTTATCATTATATTTCTGTCTTGCTTTGCCTGGTCTCTGTCTGATCAGTCGTTCCTCTGTGTGCTGCTCTTTCCTGATGCAGTCGTGTCTTTCAGTGAATAACAGCCTGAAATATTCAGTGAAGAGGAGAAAACCAGAATCAGGTTTTAGTGAAGAGTCTGATTTCACTTCAGTGCTGCGACGCCCTGCTGGTTTATTCATGTGGTTACTTTATGTCTAAATGAAGCTGTGAGGTGGCAGAGAGACTGACCGGAGGAACAGCAAGAAGCTTCAGACAAACACTGATGATGTGAAATAACAGAATATTAATACTGATATACTCATCATTAAAGAAAAGGCTGAAGCATAATGTTCATGTGTCAGATCCATTCAGGGTTTGTTCTTTTGTAAAGTTCAGCTCAGATTATGATTATGAGATGATGGATTCAGATTAAAGCACCTGAGTTTTGGACCAAACTCACATTTCTGTCATCAGGTCACGTGTTCTCACAGCTTCTACTCCTGAACTGTGACTCCAGCAATATTCAGACTGGAGCAACAAATGTGACGCCAGAAAAGAAGATTTTAAAATCTTTGATGCATTAAGAAAGAAAGAAGGAGAGAAGACAGACAGACAGACAGACAGACAGGAGACATTAATGTGCTGTTCGGCTGTTTGGTTTTAAATCTGCTGCTTGTTTTGAGCTTTAGATCTCATGTTGACACGAAACTGAGACTTTGTTTGTTTGTCAAACTGCGTCACATTTCAGAAGACCAATGTTTTACTCTGGACTAAGGCCAATAGTTATATATGATATTTATATATAATAATTATACATAAAAATTATATAATATTCATACAAATAGTATGAAAAATGTATATATAAATATTATTCTTATATAAATAGTATATAATATTTATCTATAAAAAATATTATGTAATATTTATAAAATATATATATAAATATTACGTAAAAATATTATGTAATATTTATAAGATATATATATATATATATATATATAAATATTACATAAAAATATTATGAAATATTTATAATTAAATATGTATATAACTACTATATATAATAATAAATCCTGCGGGCTGTGGCGCTGAACTCTCCTTTTCAAACCGCCGTGACAGAAACTTTGTGTTTCATGCTGATCGATGATAAAAACGCTGTTCTGAGTGTTTGATTAAAACCTGAAACGGGCACAACAAATCATCACTTTGCTGTATTTCCTGATTTGTCCAAAGAAAACATGACAAAGCAACTTGGACTATTATTTTTTTATCATCAACAACCATTTGAATGGTACACCTGGAAAACTATGTGCACATGTAGAAATATTTCCTTCTTAAATATAAGCATTCATTACCTACATATAAATAACTTTCAGATCCGAGACAAAACATGTTACATAATGCTCACAAAATGGAAGGAACTCATCGGAAATCAGACAAAGAGACAACATGCAAATTATATCCAAATAAATACAATGTTTGCATCATTCCCTTTTTTTGTTTACCCAAAATAAATTCTTCGGAGGGAATCTTTGTAAAACATCGAAAAGACTGGGTCGATCTACGAGGGGAGGATGAACTATGGTCCAACTAGAGGAGACAATAATACGTATTAACACTTTACAATCTGAGCCACAAAAACACTGCCGTAGAAAGACACACACAACATACACATTTCCTGTCAGAGGTGAACATTGCAGTAGTTTGTGCCTTTTTTTCTCTCGAGGAAATAATTGTGTTTATATCGATAATTTAAAGAAACTAAACTCTTCAGCAGCCTGGAAATAAAACCAACCACACAGCTGTGAGAGGCCGGACAGCAGCGTGTGTCTGTGAGAGAACAGGAAGCGGAATGCGTCGGAGAGCGTCCTCCCTCCTGGACATGAAACGTCTCTCTGGCAAACAAAGCAGCTGTTGAACTCTGACATGTGACTTCACGAGGCTCCTTTGCTCACTGATGGCACGTTTCCAGCGCGCAGACGTTTGTGTTTGCTCATAAATGTTTGGCCCAAAAAATGTTCGTCTTAACAAGTCCCCGTCCTCCAGGAGCCAGTCTGAGATGTGTGATCAGTTTTCTTAAAACAAGAGGAACCTTTCGCTCTGGGATCAGTTTTCTTTTGTGGATTTACGCATGAAGAATGTTTCGTTGCTGTTGTTTCTGTTGATATGAGTCTTTAGGAGTGACGGGAAACATTTCACTCGTCTTGCACTTGTTTTAAGAAAACCCCGTTGTGTTATGAGACAACTTGTCAAGATGGATATTTGTACAGCTAAAGTGTCCACTGACCACAAGAAACGGCGCAAGGCATAAAAATAAAATAACCGAGTTGTCGTCTTCTTTTTAACTGCTTGTTTGTGTCCTTAAGTCTGTCGCGGGCGATTGCTTTTCAGTCTCCGGAGGATGAGGACGCGCCTCTCTCCCTCTGCTCTTCTTGTGGAGCTTCATTAGAACATGCTGGTCTTTACTAACGTCGCTTTGGCTCCGTTCTGTCTTTGCAAAGACGACAGTACGCTGGCGAACGGCCCGCCCAATGAGTCCGGGATAGAGGTGATGGTCCCCGGGGCGGTGGCCCAGCCTTGGCTCGGTGCTGTCACTCCCATGCCGCTGGACACGGAGGTCTTCACTTGGTCCACCTGTCCGTTCCCGGTGGTGTTGACCTGGCCTCCGGTGGGGCTCGGTCCGCCGCAGTTGGAGGTGGGCACGGGGTTCGGGCCCGGTCCTCCTGTGCTGTCGGGGTCGGTAGATTTGGTGTCTTTGTTGTCTTCATCTCTGGAGTCCGACTTTTTTCCAGAATTGGACTTGGCAGCCGCTGCGGCCGCTGCAGCTGCGCGCTCCTGCTTGCGGAACTTGGCACGCCGGTTTTGGAACCAAACCTGGAATGAACCAAGTAGAAAAGTTAAACCAACATGTTTGTTTGGTTTGTGCCAAAAGAAAAAATCCAAAGAAAAAAAATCAATCGGGCTCATCTAAAACTGTCAATGTCCAAACTGATATCAGGACCTAACACGCTCCTGAGAACTTCTCTGAAATGCGTCCTGGGGATTAAATGTGCAAAAATGTTTAATGACTCTAAAATTTGCACATTAATATACAAGAGTGTGTTAGATGGTGCAGGCATTTAAAGGCTTTAGTGCATCATATCAAAAATGTTTTTATTGCACTAAAATGTATTAAAATTGAGTGATTAGACTTTGTGTGTTAAAATGTTTCTTAGGTGCATCTTAAATCCACCCGCGCGTAATCGTGCGTAATGGGAGCAGATTGTTGGAGAGCCGGTCGCCGCGTACCTGCACTCTGGCTTCAGTCAGATCGATTTTGAGTGCCAGCTCCTCTCTGGTGTAGATGTCCGGGTAGTGCGTCTCAGCGAACACCCGCTCCAGCTCCTTCAGCTGGGCACTGGTGAACGTGGTCCGGATGCGCCTCTGCTTCCTCTTCTCGTTCAGTCCGCCGTGATCCGTGAAGAGTTTGTAGGGAACTGAAAACCAAATAAAATGTCAGCGTCAGACGTGCAGGGCTCTTATCGTACACGAGTGTGTGTGTGGCTGTGATGCTGTCAGATGGAAGCGAACTCAAATTCGATATTTTGTCTAAAATCCGGTTAAGGATCTGGGCTAAAGCGCTCAATCGTATTACGCCTTTGATTACCTGTGAATTACTTCTGAATTGATAACGCTGCTGACCTGTGATGCGGTTAATTGTAATGTTAAACTAATTGTTGCTCCTCATATTGAGGCTCAAGTTTGAAAACTTGTCATAATGTTCCCATCCGCGCCGCTCGTTGCTACTGTAACTCCAATTCGGTGTCAATAATGAGCTTTAGTCTTTGGTTATCTAATTATTTTCGAAGCTTTATGTCTCATCGCAAAGTAAATAAATTATGCCTATCATTTTGGCAGCTTAAGATAATTCTGTTGGCGGTTTTGGGTGTGACTGGGATAGTATAACCCCGTAACCGAATTACCGCTTGCCTGCAATCGCTTCTAACGTGATAAATTCTTTCATTTGTGTAAGCAAATTTCGTTTGGTAAATACTAAACACATTTCCATTTTCAAATGCAATCAAGACGTCCTATAATACGCCGGGTTGAGGCTCCGGAGCCGCTGCTTACCTGCGGCGTACGGGCTGCTCTGGTGGTCCCGCAGGGTCCCCAGGCTGCAGGACCCCGGCGTGAGCGACGGACAGCCGGAGGTGGCCCCGAAAGTGGTCCTGATGGGATTGTACTGAAACCCACTGGCTTGACTGCACGAACTGAAGTCCGCATAGGCCGATGCCAAGCTCGACGTGTCCATCCCGGCCATACATGACTCGTAGGCAGAGGAATTTAGGTAAGAATACTCCATTTTATACATTTGAGAAGGCTCGGTGGAGTTAGAAAGCTTCCACTTCCCGGGAAAAAAAATGTCAAACAAAAAGTACCCCCAAAAATTGGGCTGTTCAGTGAAAAAAAAATTAATAAAAATCAAAATGAGGAGGACGCGCGCGGTCTGAGCTGTGGGGGGAACGAGGACTGGTTTGGTTTGAACTGGTTGGAAGGAGGCTGGACGGTGGGACGATGTTCACTGCTCAGCGCCTGCTCCAAAACTGGCCTCCTTTATAGGAACCTAGCCCTGTTTTATGAAAAGCCCCCTAAGAGCCGCCTAGCCCGAGGTCTCTAGAGCATATAGTCCTCATAATAAACTTGGCTCTTTCCGCTTGGACAATAGCAAAGCGTTTGGTCTTATTGCTAGCGCTTTTTTACATGACAATAACTCATCAGTCTATTGGGCTGGCACTGGGGGCCCGGGCTGTCCAACCTCCCTATCATTGATCCCCTGCATCTCTAATTAGAATTTAATACCACGCCATTACGCACCCCTCCACCACCACCCCCGCCGCGCCTCCAACCCCTCCACCCCTCTACCCATCCACCCCACTCCTCTCCAACCACCATCTTGCCCTTTAATTCAATCACACCACTTGGAAATAATGAAAGTTGGGTGACGATTCTCCCTGATCCAATTTTCTCCAAGCTTTTAAGCCTTTTAAGCGGCCGTATACCTTGGGCAGGATTTCACATAGTATTCCCCCTCTGCCTCTTCCTCTCTGCCGTCTGCTCCGACTCTGTCTCTCTCTGCTGCTTTCTCTCCTCCTTCTGCTCTGAAGCAGAAAAACACGTCCGTTCATCAGGTTTAACGAGCAGCTTTTGGTGTGTGTGACGGATTTTTGTGGTTTAAAATGTATTTTTTAGACAATAAAAATGTGCAGCTGTGGTGATTTCACCTGGTTGCTGGCGCTCTGCAGCAGCGCGCACGGCCTCGTCTCACCTCCTGCTTCAGAGTGAAACTCTTCACAGACTGTTAGCTGATGAATCCTCTTTTTCCTCTCAGTGTATAAACACACCGCGGACACGGAGCTGCACACTGTACCCGATCACTCCACTGTTCTCATTTCTTATCGTTTTATGTAATTTAATCTGAAAATATTATGGTGTGTTTTTATTGTTTATCTTGGACTTTAAAATCAGCTCTTTAACATGTCTGAGTCCTGCCTGTGCAGCAGCTCGACTCAAGTGAATAAATGAAAGTTAGAAATTGTCTCTGTGGATTAAAAACGCATCATTTTGCATTTTACGCGCAGAAATAATCGAGTTTCTCTGCTTCGATTTAATAAAAACGCCCTTTCTGCCAAATAAACTGGACGCGTGTCCGAATGTTTCCCTGCTGCTGCAGAGTCCTCTGTGCTAAACTTCCGGGTGTGTTCTTATGATTCAAATGAGTTTGTAATTGTCTTTATTACTTTCATTATTCCGTTTATTTGGCAAATAACATCTTTCTAATGAAAGTAACGAACTGGCGGGGCAGTCATCGGACCTCTTAGGCTCACAATATTGGCTGAGTGGTTAATTCGGTTTGTGTAATAAGGTGAACGTTTCGTTTGGAGCTCACACGCTCTGCTCCTCTTTCCTTCACTGGAGTTCAAGCCCGCGTTCTTTTTTTTCTCCAAATTATAGAAACACAAAAAGGCGCAACAGGAATTCTTGTGCATCAATTAAATTTAGCAGAAGAGGTTTTGAATCCTGTGATTGATCCGGTAGAGCAGCACAGAAACACCGCCGATGATTTTATTCTAATAATCCTGCAGGACCGAAAGTCTCTGTGAGGTTCCACTGACTCATCAGAGTGTTTATGATATAAAGATTATTAAAGATCTCTTTAACTTTCATTGGGTTTATTTTACTTCAGAGTACCGATCTTATTTTAATAATAACAAAATAACAATATCATAATAACAACAACAACGATAATAATAACAACACCAGAACAATAATGATAATAACAATAACAATAACAACAATAGTAACGATAATAATAATAATAATTATGATACAATAATAATGACATTAATAATGATGATAATAATAATAATAATAATAATAATAATAATATAATCTGAGATAAATGTTTATCTGTTGAATTTGGATCAGTAAGGAGAAATGAAAGGAGCGAACTCAGAACCCTGTGACGACATGCAGGTGGTCCAATAAATCTTTTGTCTCAGTTTAACATCTTAACTTTAAAAGACAGTTTCAGAACCTGGTGTCAGTGTCTCGGAACCCGCCTTCATTCCACACCAGAACCGAATGTGCTGATGACCCATGATCTTGTTTTTAGAGCCGAACAAAAGGACAATAAGGAGGATTTTAAGAATAAGGCACCAGGCGCCTTTATGAGTCGAACATGTGGTCCACACAGGCTCCCGTATTATCTGTTAAAATAAACCCGCTCGGATTCGCCATCAATTATTTTCCCTCCGCAGCCGCTGACGTGCTGCAGTGTGTTTCTCTCCTTTTCTTCGTGTGCACATTGTCTTCTCAGAGATCAACGAGCGCCCAAAAAAAGAAACTTAATTCTTTCCAACACGACCACGGTCCCTATTATGTAAATCTGTTCCTTTTTTTTTATTTTCCTCTCTTTTCTTACGCACGAGCTGGGACCCTAAAGTTGTACCAAATGGTTAATTTGATTATTGAAACCAAAGAGCCAAATGGTTCACCGTCCTCCCTCCACGCGTCTGGCGGCGAGAAAAGAAACCATCTCTGGGAATTAATCTAATAACGCTCAAAGAAACGAGAAGTCTTTTCTGATATTTCTCCGAGGCAAACACAATTATAGCTTTTAGCCATCGGGTTCTTTCACTGAGGCCGCTCTTTATTCCTGCGGTCTATAGCCGCTGCAGAGTCCAGCAGCTATTCAAACGCCTCCTCTTTTATAGTTCCACATCTTTTAATTCTTTCAGCTGGTTCGGGGTGAGGGGTTTGATATTTTGATGTGAGAATATTAAATCCGAAAGGCGGAACTCAATTGATTTCATGGATTTTCTTTTCAGCTTTTACAAGATGCAGGACAGTTGAACTCCTGCTCAGGAGCCTGGAGCTGCAGGTCGCGCTTTGTATTTAACACCGGTGATTTACAGTAACATAATGAGCCTTTGATCCAACTAAAGCGGTATTTAACTCGTAATTATGTGGCAAATAAAGGGCTTCAACCATATGCCTTCACTTAAATAAATCAGCAAAATACGATGTGTGCGAGACCCTAAATTCCGCCGGCAAGTGCCGGACAAAAGCGGCGGTACGGGAGGAACTCCTCTCCATTTAGTGCGCACTGTCGTTGCTCAGCAATAAAGGAATGCGGGTCGACAAGAGGGACAAAAAGAGGAACAAAATGCCATTGTCTCTGGATGGATTGGATGGATCCACTCCCCCGAAAAGGCAGAAAGACACAGCGGAGGATAAAGAGCGAGAGAGGGCGCGATGGGAGGGTCCCGCTGTCACATTTCACCTACAATGTCTCACTCCTGCGCCCGAGGAAATCCTGCGCTTATCAAAACGGTTATTAATAAGGCCGCGTGTTGCAGGGGAGGGGCTCGAGAGCACGTCAAAAAATTCATTTTGGGCATGCTCTCGTGGCAATTTAGTCTGATGTCTCAATTTGACGGGATGAATGAAGCTGGGGTCGCTGTCACCTGCGAAACTGTGAAAACTGTGAAAACTGTGAACACTGCGGTGATTTAACGCTCCAGCTCCACAGTAACGATCCAAAAATTACAATTTGTAATAAATCATAATACGTTTTTATATTTTGTTGTTCAAGATTTGAAGTTACACAGAGAAAACATTTCAACAGGAGAAAGAGGGAAAGAAGCAGACATCTGAGTTAAAGGTGTTCCAGGCCGCTGCGTAAAAAGCGCATCGCGTTTCCAAGCGCACAGATGGAAAGTGACATCTGGAGAAGAGGCTAAATTAAATTAGAAGCTGGTGTCTTCTCTCGGTGTCTGCGGGAAAAACTGTCGAGCACCAAAGACTCCGGCGTGCCTCGCGCTGCTGCTGCTGTTATTGTTATTAGACGTTTCTGAGTGTTTCACCTGATGCGTCTCTGGCGCAGATCTGAGGGCGTCGTGCGCCTCGGAGATGGAGACAGAAGATGATACAGCTGCCTGAAATCATTTTATCCAGAAAATAGACTGTATGCATCTTTATAGAATATTATAAATCATAAAATAACAACATGTGGGGTCACTGACGTGACATAAAGTGGAGAGAAAAGCACATTTATAAAACGTTTTTATTTCGCTCACATGGAAGCAAAGTGATTAATTTACAGATCCAACACGAGTTCAGCGGTGGATGTGTTATTCTCGTGTACTCCGGGCTCTTGTGTGTGATATCGCCCTCCTGTCTCACATTAACTCGCCTCTTTGTTTTCCAGATGCTGCAGCCGGCTCGTGCAGAGCGCGGCTCGTCTCTCTTGGCCTCTCCGGCCCCTCTGAGCTTTATCTGCGCTTCCCAAGTGACCAAGAGACCAGCCAGTGGATTAACATAAAAATCTTATTCCGGGGGATAAGATTAGGAAACATATTACCCTCAAACGCGGCCTTGGCACGGGCGAGAGCCAGGCAAGGAATCAATTACTAAATTACTCCAACCTCTAAGTCGACATTAACGCAGAGAAATGCCATCGACCGGTTCTGAAATAAGATTTCGCAAAGATGTGATCATTAAATCTCTTGCCAGTGTTCAAGAATTTGATTCATAAAATCGTCTGAAATGAGATGGAATTAAATTCTTATCGGAGCTCTTGTCATCGTTTCATCCCGCGCTGTTTAACGTTGGTCAATGGCCTTCATGAGATTTCCCCTGTAAATAAACTTAGTAATTGAATCCGCCTCTCCACGACACATTGTTTGGTTGTTATTAATTTATTGCAGCCGTGCGGGCGGACGGATGGGAGCGCGCTGCCGGCCTGAGTGCGGCCGGGCTGCTGCTGCTGCTGCTGCTGCTGCTGCGGTGATGTCCTCTAATGTTTTCATGCACAAACACCAAAACCAGAGTGTATTTTTGGACGAACATGCAGTGAGGAAGAAGAGGAGGAGGAAGAGGAGGAGGAGGAAGAGGAGGAGGAGGAGGAGGAGGAGGAGGAGGAGGAGGAGAGGAGGAGGAGGAGGAGGAGGAGGAGGGTATCTGAAACATCATCTGTCAATTTTTTCTCCCTTTTTTTTTTTTTTTTTTTGGCCTCCTGCGTTTCACCCCCAGTGGGGTCAGGGCATATTTTATTTAGCATAGTCTGCTGGCATCACCCCCCTCCCCTCCTGCGCATTAGCAATTGACAATTATTAGCCTGAGCCTCATAAATCAGCTGCGTGACCCGTTATTATTGTTGAATTGAATAGCTGTTGGGGAAGTGAGGGTCAGTGTCATTAACTCGCCCCCGTCCCTCACCCCTCCTCCCCCTCCTCTCTCTTCCACCACCCTCGGGCCCCCTGAAGGCATTTGGCCCTCTATACAAGGACCTGCTGGCTAATAATGCCGTGTGGTCGGCCCTAAAAGCTTAATCACACATGCATTAAGCGGCAGACAGCGGCCTTTTGTGCGCACGTAGCTTTACTGGAATTAAGCGATTAATGGTCATCTGAGCGGCAGGCGACAAGGCGGCGCATCGAGGATGATGGAGCGGTTTTTAATGTCAAAAACGAGGGAGAGGGAGATCGGGCCAGTGAGAGCGGAGGCGTCAGGGTGAAAGGAAGGAAGGAAGGAGGAGGAGGCGATGGAGGAGATGGAGGAGTGGGCAGCAATTACAGTAGGCCGTGTCTCCCAATCCATCATAAAACGTCAAGGTCATTGTGAGTCATATTGATTATTATAGGACGCATTGTGATGTTTATTACGCCCCCTGCTTCTCCCGCTGCCCAATCTGCGCGCGGCAGCATGTAAACACCTGCTAGCACTTCTAAAGCGGCTCGTTTGTCTCGCCGCGCGCCTCATCTCACATTCTTTTGATGTGAGCACGTGGCCTCAGTTTTACATGAGACGTTTGATGTTTTTGCCCCCCAGCCGCCATCTGCATAACCCACCAGGCTGCTCTATGAGTTATCATTTCCATAAAGTCAAAGAGTCCCAACAAGCATCATCAGAGGCGCGCAGCAGGACGCGGAGACCGACATGTTCCAGAAACACTGAGGCCGCCAGACTCGATCAATCAATAACTGATCATCCTCTATCACTGCAGAGATGTCATGAATAATGTGATGATGTCACATCCTAGAAACACTTTCACCTGCTCTGACGTCACACAGTCATTGTCTCAGCCTCACAGGTGTGTGTGTGTGTGTGTGTGTGTGTGTGTTCCACCTGTAAGAATGACACAAAGAGTTCTACAGATGTTCCTTTAGGCTTTTTTTCCTCTTTATATTTGAACTTGGTCTGCTGAGGATGTTCTGTGTGGTTCTGATGACATGTGTGGATGTTCTGTGTGGTTCGGCTGACCCGTGAGGATGTTCTGTGTGGTTCTGCTGACCTGTGAGGATGTTCTGTGTTGTTCTGCTGACCTGTGTGGATGTTCTGTGTGGTTCTGATGACCTGTGAGGATGTTCTGTGTGGTTCTGCTGACCTGTGAGGATGTTCTGTGTGGTTCTGCTGACCCGTGTGGATGTTCTGTGTGGTTCTGATGACCTGTGAGGATGTTCTGTGTGGTTCTGATGACGTGTGTGGATGTTCTGTGTGGTTCTGATGACCTGTGAGGATGTTCTGTGTGGTTCTGCTGACCTGTGAGGATGTTCTGTGTGGTTCTGATGACCTGTGAGGATGTTCTGTGTGGTTCTGATGACCCGTGAGGATGTTCTGTGTGGTTCTGCTGACCCGTGTGGATGTTCTGTGTGGTTCTGATGACCTGTGAGGATGTTCTGTGTGGTTCTGCTGAACTGTGAGGATGTTCTGTGTGGTTCTGATGACCCGTGAGGATGTTCTGTGTGGTTCTGCTGACCGGTGAGGATGTTCTGTGTGGTTCTGATGACCCGTGAGGATGTTCTGTGTGGTTCTAATGACCTGTGAGGATGTTCTGTGTGGTTCTGCTGACCTGTGAGGATGTTCTGTGTGGTTCTGCTGACCTGTGAGGATGTTACAGTAATTCAGGTCCAGGCTTCCTGATGCTAGCAGCAGTATGTAGCCTAGCTTAGCATAGAGTAAAACCCACACGGCTGTTTTGTCTGTGCCGATGAGGCGTCTCCTCAGCTGGTGTCTGTCAGTGTGTTGAAGCTGGTTGGATTGGACAACAGACTGTACCTTTATGTTTCTCAGCTCAGCAGAGGTGTGTGCTATACAGACACACAACAACATAAACTCAGTGGAACTCCGTTAATCAGTGTCAGTCTGCTGATATACTCTAAGTGAAGAGATGGAATCTATAAATGGTTCATGTGAGGAGCCTCAGAAACATTTGGGACGTGTTTTTGTTATTTACTTTTTATTTGTATTCTTTCATTTCCAGCAGTATTTGCATACAAACTTTATGTTTGTGCATATGAAACATTATCTCCATTGATATTCAGTCATGGATGAAACTCTCTCACAGTGTGACGTGTTCTCACTCTCTCATCACACGTTAGCTGTCTCAGTTTGCTTTGTAATGTTTAATACTCAATCAGTCTTACAGTGTGTCGCCCCTCAGACTGGACAGGACCAAATATTAATTTCACCTTGATTTAATATTTAGAGCTTTCATTTATAAGTGCAAAGTGAATTATTTAACTGCATTTCATATTCTTTTTAAATCACAATAAAGTCAAACCTTTCGGCTCATCGCTCCAACACGCCCTGAACAGAACATGTTCTGTTCTGAGTTAATAGTCTCGGTCCTACATTGTAAGCATTCAGAAACAGTGTTATCTGATGTTTATTTCTGAATAAAAAATAAAGAGATGTTAAATAATGTGCTGGTCAACAGCCAATAATGTCCATAATAAAGAGTGGTGATGGTTTTATCTCAGAATCACAGGTCCTGATTTCCTGTTTGTGATGTTGAACCACATCCATCTTTGAGCTCTGACGTCTGAACATCATCGTCTCTGCTCACTAACACAAACCTCAGATTAGTGAACTGTGTATTGGCCACGAGGAAGTCGACTTCCCAGAATTCCATGTACACTTTGTCACTATTGCTCTTCCTCAGGAAACCATCCATATCAATGTCAGAGTGTGATTTATACTGCTGTGACCGCTGTCCAATGGTGGCGCCTGTTGATCAATCAAACCTAATTTGATTGGATGGAATCCTTAAAGAACAGCCAGATGGGAGCCATCAGAGCCGGTCTGTCCACTGCAGGCTCTGATTTACTTCCTGTTCCCAGAAGGCCTCTGTGATGTCTGAGGGATGATGCTGCAGCGCAGAGCTGGAAGAGATAGAGTCGGTATTCCTGCTGAAGTCGACTGGTGGATGGTGAAGTCGCTGGTACATAAAATGGACGCGGCAGGTTGTTTTAGAAATCTGTCAGTGAACTGTCACAGATCAGATGTGTTGCTTGTTGAATGTCAACAGAATGTTCTGTCACGTTTCTAAAGCAATAACAGTTTTATGAAAGGATGTTTCCTTATTGTCAACATATCCAGTGCAGATGTTCTTGTCATGATGTTTGCTGACATCAACATCATCCTTCTTCATTCAACATGACTTTCAGCAGCAGCAGCAGGGCTGAGGTAGAAAATGAAACGATGGCAAGAATAAGAGCTGAGTCATGCCAGGACAGAAGTAGAGAAAGTTCAACGTGAACGTCTGATCTGTAGTTTCAGAAAGTTACAGAAATAAACAAAGGAGGGTTTCAAAAGCTGTCTGGGCCTCCAACAAGCAGTGCAGGAGGCGTGTACATGCTAGCACCTCTGTGAGGCCACACAGTGGTGCTTTAAGCTAAACGCTATCGTGCCCACGGTGACGTCACGTGCTCGACACATTTGATGAGCGTCGCTCAGCAGAAATTAAACAGCTGCATGTCATTTTCTTTACTAAAGCTCAACGTGCTCAACGTTTGGCTGAAGCTCACAGATACGGACCAACAGAGCAGTACCTCCTGTAGTCGTTAGGGGGCGGTGTAGCTGTGTAGCCAATATATCATGCAAGACACAGGTCAAAGAGGAAGAGGCTTTAAAAATGGTCGAACTTCATGAGGAGAGATCATGTCAGTTGGTGAGAAGTTTTAAACACCTGTGTGTTGTCTCATCGCCCGGGCACAGAGACAAACAGTCCTACAGAGCAGCTGGGAGGTGATTGGTCAGTGGCGGTCTGTGGTTGTACTGCTTTATATCCCTGCCAGCTCGCGGGCTGGATGGAAGTGTGTGAGCAGTCATGGTTATATTGATGGAAATGGAAATATACTTGTGTACCTAAAGGGAGCATATATGAGCCTCAACACACTGTACCGTACTTCAGGCCTGATATTTAACATGTTCAGCATCTCAGTTAACTGTGTTAGCATGCTAACATTTGCTAATTAGCAGTAAGCTCTACACACAGTACAGCTGGGGCTAATGCTAATGTCATTAGGTCATTACTGAGAATTTAACTAATTTTTAATCTTATCTGATGATGGTGAGAAAAGAAAAGTCAGTTATTAGTCTACTGTTCATTTAAAGAGGAGCATTCCTGTGATTCACACATCCGTCCAGTAGTTAGTGAGATATTTCACTTAAAACCAGATGTGCCATCCTGATGCTGACGCCAGAGGACGGTCATGAAAGAGAATCTATGCTGGCTTTCTTTGTGTTACTGAGTGTCTGTTCTATCCCTCCTGTTTCTACGCTGTGTATCTTCCTCTCTGCCTCCCCTGTTGAAGCTTGACGTGACAAATAGCTGGATCTGCACTTTTCTGCATCAAAACCAACATGCCCCTCATCATCGCTGGGTGCAAATTTGATCAGAACACACCCAGAATCCCTCGGCTGCCTGATGATGAATTGGCATATTAGAGCCGATGTTTATGCATCAGGCCGGCACTCTCTGGCAAATGACAGTAAATTGCTTCTCAGACAAATCTCTGGTCGGGGATTCCACTGACTGGGGATGAATTGAACTTCTTCATGGATCCCGTGGGCTCCAGAAAACCTTGTCAAAGAAAGCAGATGATAATTCGTCTGTAATCGTCCGGGATTTACTGACACCTTTCTGCAAAATTTGTCATTTTCAGCTCATTTAGCAAATACTGAGGTGAGATTAAACACCACCAAACCACAGCTCTTTAAAGTCCTGTCGGAGGAAACAACCAGCTTTTATCTATACAGTATTTTATGTATTTTGGTATTTGATAAAAATGAAGTTACATTCATCCACAAATTATTGTTACTGTACATTTACCTTTAAATACACTCTGTCAGATGTAATGCCCCATTGATGGAGTGAGCTTGTGAAGTCAGGAGCTGAACTCGGCTGTTCTTATAGCTTTTATATGAATTAACGTCAGTGTAAGCCGGCCCGGCTCAGCCTGGTCCAGGTCCAGATTGAAGCCACAGAATGAAAACCAATAGCCCCGGGCTGATAGAGTAGCAGAGAGAAGACGGAGGGAACCGTAAGAGGAGCAATAAAGCTAATGTGATCAAAGAAAATGGCTCTCTGAATAGAGGTGGGATGAAAGCCATACCCCTGAAATCTGGGTTTGCAGCCCTGACAGAGGTGACAGCATGATGAAGTTTCTATTGGATTTCCTGCGAGTGGAGGCAAAGTAGCCGTAAACCACTACCACTCACGTGTTGGATATGAAATTGATAGGCAATATGTGTTCATTGTGGGCCGGTCTCTATATAAAGAACATCACAGTCGAGGAAATGTGACGTAGATCTTAATGGTTAGTTAAAGTACTTTGAAGTTGTACAGACATCTTAAAATCACACAGGTGAAATGCTGTTAGTAGCATTTAAACAACAGTTTATGCAGATTAGCTGTGGTAGCTCCTGTTAGCACAAGCAGGTTTAAATGAACTACACCTGTTGTTTCTATCATGTGGAAATATGTACAGATAGTTGTGGAACTGTCACTCAGTCAAAACCACAGAAATGTAAATAAACCTGCAGTGATATATGAAGCTAGCTGACAGTTAAAGTAAAGCAGCAGCTCACTGGTCTGGACGCTGGCTCTGCCCTGAGCCAGACGCCCAGTTCACTGTTTAACTACCGTAACTTATTTAGTAGAATAACATCATGTGATCCTGGTGGTTAATGTTCTGTCAGGCGGTTTCATGGACGTACGTATGTTAACAGCCTGCTACTGAATACCTCTGAACAGCTGAGTCATTCTCTGGATGCAGACACAGTTCTGAAGCGTATCTTGACTGTTATGATGCTTTACAATCAAACATTAACCTGATGAGTTCACCGCCGTCGTCATTGTTAGGATCTGTAGTATTTAGTGGCCATGTAACGCCCAAAGCCAGCGACGAGGGTGTGCCGGGGTCTTGTTTCGCTTCTATTCAAAAGCAATCACAAAATGCCCACCAGTTTGCAGTTGTCCGCCCTCTCCTTCCCCTGGCTGTGTTTGCAGGTTTGCATCTGAATCAGGGGGCTGACGGGGGCCCGAGCGCTCGGCCACGTGGACCAGATTGATGGCATTGTCTCGGCACACTGACCTTTGCTGTAATACCCACGGCAGACATCACAAACTCTCACATCAATTTAGCCCAATTGGATGTGGCATGTCTTGGCTAACTCAATTTGTGGAGAAATGCACCTGTCTCTGCCTTCCCTCCCTATAGATTTACTCAAGGGGAGGGGGAGGAGGAGGTGGGCATTGCAGGGAAGAGAAAGGGAGAGGGAGGGGAGGCTTCTGTTGGCTTCTGATCCATCCCCCCTCCCCCCTCCCCCCTCTCCTCACCCCCCCCAAAAACACTCACCCACATGCATATAAACACCATACACCAACTCCTCCATCTTTCTCTGTCTCTCAGCTCTTTTCCCTCGGCCACACTTTGCAGATGTAGCTCTTCTGCAGCAGCACACACCCTGAACACTGTGTGTGTGTGTGTGTGTGTGTGTGTGTGTGTGTGTGTGTGTGTGTGTGTGTGTGTGTGTGTGTGTGTTTCCAAGGTCTGGGCAGAGCGTCTGGGAGGAGCAGAAGGAGAGCCATTAGCCCCGCGGTAATCAGATTAGAGCGACGTTAAAGGGGGATGTGAATTTAAACAGCCAGCAGAGAGAAGAAGAGGAAAAGTTGGAGGTGTTATTAAGGTTGTTCATTACTCATATGCTCTCAGTGTGGGTGTGTGTGTGTGTGTGTGCGTGTACAGAATGTGCTGGAATATGGTGTGCAAGGTCACCTTTGTATGCAGCATATGTGCTGCTCCAGTATAAAGGATTCATGTAGCTGTACAGTGCAGGAAGTATGTATGCATTCATGACAGCCCGTCAGTTTACATGTACGTGTGTTCCTGAGTGTGAGCAGCAAGGAGTGTGTGTGTGTGTGTGTGTGTGTGTGTGTGTGTGTGTGTGTGTGTGTGTGTGTGTGTTATGCAAAGCGGGTGAGCTGTCAGAGATGAATAATACGTGTTGGGATGTGAGCATCAGGTAATGAGCGGCGTGCTGTGAGGTGAAGCAGCAGCGCTCACACTGTGTACCTGGAACCAAACACACTGGGTGCACTATACTTGTGAGGACAGACATTCATTAACACTCATCTGAACGAGCATGTCGTCAATATAAGCTTTTACTTTTACATCAATGTATAGATGATATCAGTGTAATCTAAAGGTTGTTTGTAATGAAACCTCTGCAGATGATTGTAACTCACCTGTGTTGCTCTGTGGAACTTTTGAGCATCTTTTAGCTAAATGTTTTGGTTTTCGTTCACATCACTACGAAGTGGACCAGCACCGATTGACTGACGGATAAAGTTAGCAGCTGCCAAGCTGGTAAACAAAGTGGATCATTTAGCAGCTAAAGAGTCTGTAACAATCCCATTCTGTGCTAACGGTCAGTACATCACTGGATCACACTTTGGGCCAGACTGTGGTGCCGCTTGTTTTCAAGTCAAAGGGAGATTCTTGAAGAAACACAGTAAAACCCAAAGTATTAACATGGAATGACTTGTAACTAAGACAGCTCCAGAACTCTTCAGAGAGGAGGTCAATGATGGTTCTTTTTATCCACATATTTCATGTAGGAACGTGCAGCTTGGTCAGCAGAACTCAGTCGGACCTGCCTCGTCTGATCACAGTATTATCAGCCTGTCAGTCATTTGGTGAAGAAGCTACTCTGAAGTGCACGAGGTCAAACAATGTAGATTTGTTTCTTCATGTGTCTCATAATGACTTCAGTGCATGTTTCCTTCTTGTTCAGGTTCCTTGTGTAGAACTTCTTTTTTGTTTAACTCAGTGTCAAACTCCCTCTGGATTGATTGCAGGTGATTCAGATCACCTGTGTGCAGGTTGCAGAGACTCCTAAGAACTGAGTGACCACAGCTTGGGCAGTTCCCTCTGAGCCAATCACAGTGTGAGGACGTCCATTTATAGAGGTTCAAGAGAGGTGGGAGCGACGACCAGGTCAGAGTGGTCCTCATTGTCATTCTGTCCTTGACTCACTGCAGACTTCATCTGAACTGATGTCAGCCAGAAGCTCTCCTCCATTCAGACCTGCTGACGTTTGTTTGCTTCCCTAACGTTCTTTTTAGTTTTGGGAAATTGTGTGAATTCTGAAACCTGAAAATATGAGGAGGCAGAGTATCTGTCTGTTTCTACAGTCACACATGTATCATCACAACTCTACCATCCAAATCTTCTTTTATCCGTTTATCTTTCTTTTCACATGGGCAAACATTTATTTCACACAGACATTGTGTTACCTGGGCAGGAGAAGGTATTCATGTGTGCGTCCTGGTAATGTATTGTGTAAGACCTTTAAAGCCTCACACACGCCCACAGACGGATGTTGAGATAACATTTACGGGCTTTATGGATTTTCCCTGCAGTGGTATTGACAGGCGAGTCAATAAGCCAGCAGGGTAAAGACAAAGCTAACCTTACTATTCACTTAACATTGACTCGAGTGGAATCTCCTGGACAACACAGTGAAAAGAGCACCGCACGTTAAAATACCAAAATGCCTCTAATGTCAGAATGTTAGTGATGCTCATGTGATGAGTGTCAGAACATTTAGCATTTCAACATGGTTCACATCATCGATGCTACACTGAGCGACGACTTCTGCTTTATGTTCAGTGTGCTCGTATTAAACATCATATCAGTGGAAATATTTCCAAAATAGGTGAAACCAGATGTGACTACATACATACTCTTAAACATGAAAACCTTTTTTTAACCCAAAGACACAAACTAAGTGTCGGCTCCTTGTTTTACGTTCTGATCTATACATACACTCCTAAATCTGGATGATTAAACTGGATCTCTCCGAGCCGGACCACAGTGACCAGGGAGAGAGTCCTCCTGCAGCAGGTGGCAGAGCTGCAGGTTTAACACTGCAGCCCTTGATGCTAACGTTAGCTAGCATTCTCCTGCTGACAGAAACTTAAGATGTCTTCTGTCTGAGGACCAGAGAACCTGTGTGGACCGGGTCTGCCCAGTCTGCAGACCCATTCAGCCTTCTTCTTCTGTATTTAAGTTGTTGCACCGCGCTAATCTGCATGTTGTTCCTGGAGTCATAATGTTCGAAGTGTTGGAAGCACCTCCCCTTTTTGCTCAACCTCCCATAATGCAATGCGTCTCCTGTGATAGACTGCAGTAACAATGCTGTAAAATGTCTTAAGTCCCAGTTTACTTCTCAGTGTGGAACAGACAGGTGAGTGTTCATCACCTGGAGCCTGTTGCTATGGTAACCTGCAGATTTGGAGCAGTGTTTCTAATGTTTGTGTGTTGTGTCATGTACACTTTTAATGGATCACTTTGGCCAATCAGAACTGAGCTGTGGTGTAATAAACCCAACAGATTAATCATTTATGTGTGATTGCAGCTCTGTGACATTATCGACTCCAGTTACCAAAATAAAATGCTGGCATTGTATTTTCAGTGGTGACGATGGAAGTTAATGATGAAGGGTTGAGGCAGGATATTGACCTTGAAACTGGTTTGTCCTGTGTTTAGTTTGAAGGACAGTGAAGTTTTAAATCTTCTCAAACCTCTCACACTGTTTCAGAGGAATAGTTAGCAGTAAGATGATTTGGCGAATGTTTAGAATCTGAGTTTACAGACTGATCTCTGGTTGTGGTGAAAGTCGTTGTGGAGATTTGATGAGGTCATGAGTGGAATAACTTTAACTAAGTTTACCTTTACCTACTTTGTCTATCAGGCAGTGAACTACAACTTGGAGTTTGAGGAGGATGTCCAACAGCATTCTGGGAAATGTAGGAAGGCAAGGCAAGCTAGTGAAATTCAAACACTTCATTATTAAAATGAAGATGACAGATTTATAACATCTGACAGAGCGGGTCGGGTCAGAACACCTGAACACGTTGATATTCCCACACGCTGCCGTATAATCACACGTACATACGTGTTGTTTTCCTCCTTGTTCTCGGCCAAAGGTCCAGTCAGTGACCTATTCCAGCCAGGCTGCACACAGTGACCCCCTCTGCCCTCCTCACACCACCACCACCACCACCACCCGTCCCTTTGCCCTGCTCCCCACCCGAATGCTGAGGCATCACTGCTCCTGAGCACACAGTCCTGTAGCACCCCTGACCCCGTGCTGTCCCCCATTATAGAGCAGTCAGAAAGCTTTTAGGGGCTCCGGTAACGCTGAAAGATTGATGGTGCAAAATGGGGTGGAGGAGGGGGGAAGAGCAGGTGGTTAAGAAGAGAATGTCCTGCTTAATGGGTTGCCAGGAATGTAATTCAATAATTATGAAAAGTGACTCAGGAGAGCTGGCTGGATGGATGGATGCTACCGAGGGAAGCAGAGAGGCTGTCGGCCTCCACACATGCCGGAGCGTCCTCGTCCTCCTGGACCGGCAGAAGCAGGTGAACACGTTTCTCTCAGCAGGGATTTAAAAGTAACAGCAAGGAGTCTTATAAAATCCTCAAGGCCTAATTCAGCGTAACCCCACCCTCCATAATCAAATGTTCATCCATAGAGATGCAAAGTGGGAGGAGCTAGCTTTGCCGACATTTATTCTCCCGTTGGACCCGTCGATGTGACATGTCCTGCAGGTGGAGCACTGTTGTGTCCTGGATCTAATTCTTCCCAGCCGAGTCACCAGGTTGTCATGTTAGCAGCCAACGCTTCAGCAAACCTCAGACACGCTGAAGGTCGACGACTGTGAGCTTATCAACCTGATGATGTCACATCAGAACGTAGAAGGGGTGGTGTTGGTGGAGTTGGTGGTGGTGTTGGTGGTGTTGTTGGTGGTGATGGTGGTGTTGGTGATGGTGTTGGTGGTGTTGTTGGTGGTGATGGTGGTGGTTGGTGATGGTGTTGGTGGTGTTGTTGGTGGTGATGGTGGTGTTGGAGGTGGTGTTGGTGATGGTGGTCGTGGAGGTGTTGGAGGTGGTGGTGTTGGTGGTGATGGTGGTGTTGGTGATGGTGGTCGTGGAGGTGTTGGAGGTGGTGGTGTTGGTGTTGTTGGTGGTGATGGTGGTGTTGGTGATGGTGGTCGTGGAGGTGTTGGAGGTGTTGGTGGTGTTGGTGATGGTGGTCGTGGAGGTGTTGGAGGTGGTGGTGTTGGTGGTGTTGTTGGTGGTGATGGTGGTGTTGGTGATGGTGTTGTTGGTGGTGTTGGAGGTGTTGGTGCTGTTGGAGGTGTTGGAGGTGGTGTTGTTGGTGGTGATGGTGGTGTTGGTGATGGTGGTCGTGGAGGTGTTGGAGGTGGTGGTGTTGGTGGTGTTGTTGGTGGTGATGGTGGTGTTGGTGATGGTGTTGTTGGAGGTGTTGGTGCTGTTGGTGGTGTTGGTGATGGTGTTGTTGGTGGTGTTGGAGGTGTTGGTGCTGTTGGTGGTGTTGGTGATGGTGTTGTTGGTGGTGTTGGTGGAGTTGGTGTTGGTGGAGTTGGTGATGGTGTTGTTGGTGGTGTTGGTGGTGTTGGTGGTGTTAGAACTGCAGTTTGAGTCGCACTGCTTCATATCTGTTAGGAGACCTGATGTCGCCTTTTTGTCTCTATTGATCTATATCTGAATATTGATCTGTCGGCTGATATTCACCCGTCGATAATGGAACAGTGATTGGTTGGGGTTTGGCACGATCTTGAGCAACATGAATGTAACGAGTAATGTAACGAGTAATGTAACTAATTACTTTCTTCAGGGAGTAATCATGTAATGTAAGACATTACTATTTTTGTGAGTAATGTGTAATGTGTAATATATTACTTTTTTGAGTAACGAGCCCCAACACTGTTGATGTGCTGACAATAACAAACAGGCTTTAAACTACAGATGGAGGAGATTCTGAGGATGTTTGATGATCGCAGCCACCAAAACAGAATTCTAAGCCAAAGCTTGAAGTTTTGTTAACCTTTACTAAACCTCAGCAGAGCAGGAGGACAGCACTGTGACAAGAGAGAACATTAAAGTTAATGTGAAGTTGCAACATAAAGCAACTTTTAGTTTGATCTCATCTGTGGTTTATAGAAAGGCCCTTAAATAACACGAGGCCACAAAGTGGTCCAAACCAGAAAACAAAGAGAAACATTATCTGAGCGTTGAGATTCAATCTCTATTAAACTGGTGTCGCTTTCTTTAACAAGGCCTAAAATTGGCCATAATTTTCTTCTTAACAAATATAATTCTGTTTAGTTTTCACGCTTTGGCAAAGGTGACACGCGCTGCTGTTTCCCCAATTCAGACTCCCACAGTTCGGTTTAGATGGAAAACAAGACGCTTACACTCTGTCGAACTGCAGTATTCACAAAAGACAAGAAACCAAAGCCGTGAGCAATAAAGTTTTATTGGCCCGTCACACATAATTAAAAATAGAGTTCCTACAAGCAGTACAGCTGCTGGTGTAATTTTGTATTTCTACTGTTATTTCTCATTTGTAAAAGTCTTAATGCCGAACAGAGAATCCCCGGCTGCACTGCTGCTGCTTCAAAATCACATTTCAGGATGGATTTCTTTAGCTGTCCATGTTTACTGTCTGACTTCACTGATCCAATTACAGCTATTGGTTTGCCTCAAACTCTGCGTGTCATCAATATTTCAGCAGACCAGATGCAAAACACTGCAGACCTGCGGCATCGCTTTAAAGTCAAAGTTTAATTTTAGTTCTCTTCTTTATGAGTTGTCAGGATCATTTACACAGCAGGAGAAAACAGAAGGCTGCTCAGATCTGAAGCTATGTTAGCTGCTGTCTGTGTCGTCTGACTGCTGCTTTTTGTCCTCCTGTTTAGAAGTTGACGTGAAGATTTATCTGATAAATGAGACACAAAAAGTAACTTTGGGATATTAGCTCGCAGAGGAAATTGTCCTTTGCGATGTTTTATTCTGCGCCACAGTGAAATATAGCCGTATTTATTTCCAGCACGCTGCTTCTGCTGCACATTTCAATACACACAGTTCACTTTAACAGGCGCACAATAAAGTAGCTTCCGTGCAGGAGCAGTATTTTGCAGTTTTGATGTGATTTACAAACTGTAGCATATACATCTGACCCCCGGTACGTCAATAAATCCTGTTTCCAGTTGGTGAAAGTCTTCCCATCAACTCTTCCTCATCTTTCATCCATTTCATCCTGCTCCTCTCTCTCTATCTCTACCCAGGGTCTACTTTTGCTCTGTGTCTTCTTACTTTTGCTCCCAGAGATGTATTGATAATTTCCAGCAAAAATAGGATTTCAGTTTATTCTACAGAGCAAAAAATCTAATAGCTGAGTCCTCAATTCAATTGTGTTTTACCGGAGTGGAGAACAATAAACAGGGAGGAGGGCTCCGCTCCAGACGTTCACCATGAGATTATTGTTCAAAAGAGATCTGATACGATTACAGGAAGCAATAGATGATAATTACATCAGAACATGACTTTTCCTCAGCGAACACTTATATTCATCTCGGTTATGCATCGGCCCAAAACTGAAATGTGGCAATGCACGAGATGACATGGCCTCTGGTAGCGCCAGAGACCGGAGGAGGGGGCGAGGCGGAGAGCCAGGTCACCACAGGGTCACCAGAACTGAGCTCGGTTAAGATGTTCGGTGGACCTGGAAGCACTAAAGTGTGACATCATCAGTCCCTGTGTGTTGTTATATATGTATGCAAACAAATAACCTGATAATCTTTTTAATGTAACTGTTGCAGCTTCTCAGCGGGAACATTTGCTGCGTTTCTGTCACAGTAAACTGAATACATTCGTCTTTTTTAACTTTCTGTTATTAATCTGACAAAGAACATGTGAGCCGATGTTTGAGAGACAGAACAATTAATCAATTAATCAAGAAAATAATCATCTGGCTAATCAATACTAAAAAAATTACTGTTCGTGTCAGTCGTGTGTAATTTACAGCAGTGATGTCAGAATTGTGATCTGGAGCTAATATTAAAGATGATCATTAAAAAAATATTGATTAAAAAAAAACTAACTAACCAAAATCAGTAAATGTGTCACTGACAGTAAACATTAAAGGAAGAGTTCACCGCACAATCTAAAGTTCATGTTTCATTTTACATATTTATAGATATTATATAAGATATTTATCCGTCTTGTTGTGACTTTAAGAGAGTTTAGTTGTAGAAATGGAACAAAACGGCACCAAGTTTCCTTTAAAGGCCAAATCTGTGGAGTCATAGTAATAAATGTTGAAATATGTTTGCAAATATTAATTTTAAAAAAGCTGTCTTACAAGTGAAAAATGTACATTTTGTGTTTTGTATTATATATCAGAAATATGAGCCAGTTTTTATGAACATGATTTATGTAAAATATTGTTTTTAAAGCATCGCAAAACATAACAGAAATATAATAAGTTGTTTAATTAAAGTGTTGATATAATGAGCGGGGCGTGTTCACTGTACTTAAGTTAAAGTAAAAAACGCCACAATTATTTTTTTATAAGAATTAAATGCATCTAAATCTTACATAAGTAAATGAATGTATGGATGTATGAGCCGTCCACCGCTGCTCGCTGACAGAAGCTTTATTGTATAAATGTGTTACGTTGTGTAATAATGTGACATGACAACAGTTTTGTCTTTGCATCACAGACTCAGTTATGTATTGATCCCAGTCACAGCATGTGACTGTGCAGTGTGCTCTGTTATCAGCACAATGATCTGCTTCAGTAAAAACAATCTCAGGTCATAATGCACAAAGTTAATATTCATGAACATCACACAGGTTTTTAATTAAAGTGTCAGCTCATAAAACATAAAGAAAAAGAATCTAAAAAGCTGGAATGTCTTCTGTTTACAATCAAAGTGTGAACAATAAGACTGTTCATCATAACACACATCAAACCTCAATAGTGAAAATAGTGTTGTTGAATCACAATTAATCACAAATGAAGTCAGAGGATAATGAAGTTGTGATGATAACTGGAAATGGAAGTAAACTCTCCACTCTAAGCTCTGATCACTGCTCTGATCGGACCCGTGTGTCGGTGTGGTTCTGGCTCTGTCACTGTGGAGTCGGGCCCTCAGAAAGTTGGCCAAACAGAACCTGTGGAGAAAAAGCAAAACAAACAGAAAAACAGCCTAATGACACTCGCAGTTTGCCAGAGTCGGCTGTTTGGTGAGGAGCGAGCGGTGCTGAGGGCCCGGCGCTGAAAGATGGCCTCTCTTACAAGGCGAGACAATGCAAAAGAAAAATAACAAAACTGGCCAACTTTGATGGCCCCTGAATATATTGGGCACTCTGCCTCAGTGTGTGTGTGTGTGTGTGTGTGTGTGTGTGTGTGTGTGTGTGTGTGTGTGTGTGCGCCTGCAGCAGCGGGTGGGGGGCAGAAGGGTTAAGTAGGATAGAAGGCACCCATACTTCAGATTGGCAGCAAGCTGCCGCAAGGATAATCTAATCAGGGGATGCAATTCAATTAGCCGAGGGTCTCTGGGGCCACCGAGCCAGGCAGCCGGTGGCAGCGCTGCTGAGGGGGCTGCTGCCTCCACAACCCGACACCCCGACGCTAGCCTCCGACGGGCCCTGGCCGCTGCGCATGAATGCAGATGAAATTTGAAATATGAAAATCTCCAATAATTTATGGAAGTTGTCAGGAACACAGAGCCAAGCTGCTGCTGCTGCTGCTGGCCGAGGGGAGCGGGGGGGAGGAAGGGGAGAAGGGGGAGGAGAGAGGGGGTGTTATTTTTCTATGGAGGTAAAATTGTCTCTACAGCTGCTGCTGCTGCTGCTGCTGCTGCTGTGTGGATATTACCACCAGGACACATATTACAGTGCAGAGTATCAGGGCTGTAATGAGAAAAGCCTCCATGTTATTGTGGCTCTGGTGTTTTTGTGTCCACTCGACATCAGTGTGTGTTTCTGGACCGTTAATACAAACACAAGAGTCAAAATAAAAGCCTGGGTGTCATTTAGAAAAGAGACATTTAATGTTTGTGAAAGCTCAACTTTCTGTCACATGCTTCATGATGCACAGGAGTGTGCAGGAGTCAGAGCCTCTAACAAAGCTTCACTGTCAGCCTGTAAAGGTTCAGTCCATTATTGAGTTCAGTCACCAGAAAAAACTGATACAGTCCAATAAAACAGCCCTGCAACACTCAGCAAGGCTGCTCATACATGTTTATAAGTGAGGGTAAATGTTAGAAACATCTGTCAGTGTAAAAGGATTCAGCACCAGTATCAATAACATAATAACATTCATGTATTTATAATAATAATTATTATTATTATAATAATAACTTTATTTGTAAAGCACAGAGTTTACAAAGTGCTTTGACAAAACAAAGCAAGAATACAATTACAAAGATGATAAAAATAAACTGCATGAAATAGTTGAAGTAACAGAGGAAATGATACAAATTAATAAAGTAAGCAAAATAAAAGAACAGGAATAAATAAAATAGATAAAATAAGTAGAACAGATAGATTAAAATAATAAACTCAAGACGGTTGGAGTAAATTAAACATCAAATAAAGGACGGTCTATAAAAAAGGTTTTAAGATGTGATTTAAAAGAAGTCTCCGGTCCTGCGAGCCTGATCTCCCTCCACGTCGAGGCCCTGATGGTGACGATCACCTTTAGATTTTAGTCCCGGCTTTGGAACGGTCAGCAGGATCTACAGTCGGACCTGAGTGTGCTTTAAAAGTGATTTTAGGATTTATTGCAGGAATATACACAGAATGTATTAGACAGCTGTAGTTAAAGCTTGATGTCTTATTTATTATCATTAGATTGAAGTCACAGTGCTGAGAATTACATTTTGTGATAAATAAATTCCTGTTCATCGTTGGAAGAGACAGAAAACTAAAACACTTCATCTGTTCCAGCCGGTAAATTCTGTAAATCACAAGACAAATATTAAAACATATTGGAAACAATCAAAAGAGAGGAATAACTTCACAAACAGCTTCATTATCTTCTGTATTATGCAACATTATATTTTATCACATGGTAGCAGTAAGTGTTACTAAATGTTTTCCCTCCTCATAAAACACACACATATTTAACATCCTGTATTGATTATGGACCAGCAGTGATCTTCTTCTGTGGTGCTCACGTCCTCATGTACGTCACGATGTAAACAACAGACGGTCTTTGCTCCAGAGCGTCTTTAACAACTCTGAGCTTTTCATAGATGATTAGAATATAATAATATCTTATCAATATAATATCTTCTAATGACAGGCAGGTGAACGTGATAAACTGTAGAAGTCATGTTACTGAAACAAACAATTACATTCTGTTCATGACATAAGGTCACAAATCAGCTTTTTTATAGGAGGCTGGTTTTTCACATCTTTTTAAAGGAACTGTGATGAAAAACAAATACTTGTTAGTTTGTAGAATTTCACAGTGCATATTAAATATCCTGGTGATAAACCTGCATTTAATGTGTTCGTCCTCCGCCTGGTCTCAGATGACAGTGTGATGTAGACGCTCCTCCTCTCCTCCATGTCTGTGTCACATAGCTGTGACATGCACCTCCTGGAGGAACCAGAAGAAGCTGATGAGAGCTGGAGTGGTGGGGGAGGAGGGGGGAGGAGGGGGAGGAGCTGGAGGGGTGAGACAGGATGAGATAGAAGATGGAGGGAGAAACCAAAGCACAGAGAAAGAGAGGGAGAGGGAGAAGCTCTTAGACAGATTATTGCTCATTAGAGGCTGCCTTGCACCATACCATTATGTCAGGAGGAATCCTTTTTCATTTGCACAAATTTGCCTGGAATTTTTCTTATTTAGCCTGGCCTCCATTATCAGAGCTGGAAATCAGATTAGCCTATGATTATTCTCTGGCTCGCTTGCCAACATTTCCCCATGCGGCCAACGCCGGTGGCTGGGACTCGTCTTGGCCTTTTGTTAACCTCTGCCCACCAACAATGCACACAACAACAGCCGCAATATGAAATAATTCAGTGTGGGGTAACGGTTCAGCCGGAGAGCCCACTCAGGATTAGATTTGTTCATGCTGCACATAAACACATGTTTTCCATGTCAGTCTTAGAGGGGGCAGATCAAATCCCTCCTCCATGAATAAGTCTCGATTATATAATGTACATGTTGTATGTAAAATCTGACTCTACTCTATACTCTACTCAAGAAGAATTATAAAGAGGAGCTCCGACGACCAGTTTAAATAAAAAGTGTCAGCAAATCTGAGAGTGATACAGTGTGCCGACAGCCGGGTGGCATTGTGGGTAATGTCAGCAGCAGGTTTAGACAAGGAAGAAGAAAAGAAGAGAAACGTCTCTGGTTCTGCCAAGTGTAAAGTTAAAGTGTAAACTTAAAGTGTAAAGTTAAAGTGTAAAGTTAAAGTGTAAAGTTAAAGTGATTCTTGAGTTTGGCATCACGGCCGCCATCTTGGTATTTTGCTACCAGAAGTGACCATATTTGGACATGAGGGTGGAGCGGGGCAGGATATGCTGATTGGATCTGACTGAGGACACACGTGGTCTTAACTTTAAAACATACCCTGCTGTATTATCATTAATCCAGTGAGGTCACTTCCTCATAAGCTTACATACAACTGGACTTCTTTCTGAAACCAGTGAAGTCTCCCCCTGCTGGCCGGGGTGTAAGGCAACTCACTTTTGCTCAGCCAATGAACTGAGATGTCAGCAGTTGAGTGGCATTGTGGGTAATGTAGGTTGCAGGTTTTGACGAGGAAGATCTGGAACAAAAAGACATCGATTGTTTTCCAAATAATCAAACAGCTGTCCGATAGTGACAGGGTACTGAAATATAGATTATGTTTACATTCCCAGATTATCACCTCATTATTCCTCCTCCTGCTCCTCCTCCTCCTCCTGCTCCTCCTCCTCCTCCTCCTCCTCCTCCTCCTCCTCCTCCTCATCCTCCTCATCATCATCATCATCATCATCATCATCATATTCTATAAGATCATTCCTGCTTTGTGACGAGGCATTTTTTAAAACATTTAAATCATCTTAAGCAGAAACCAAAAACAGAGTTCAAACTGACGGCTGACAGCTGATGTGGCAGCTCATGGAACAGATACACACCTGTCCAGGTGTTTCTGTGGCTGCATGTTGTTCTCTCGCTCTCATCGCTGCTTGTGTCTGACTTGTTATTGAGTCTTCTCATGATTCTAATCAACGACTTACACTATTTACTAATGAAACTAAAACTGCCTAACTACCAACAAATTACACCTTATTGCTTTACAGCCAATTAAAGTCTGTGAGTAGTTAGAAAGCAACAGGTTAATGAACGCCTAACAGTCAAACGTGTCTTTATTGATTTGTGATTAGAGCGGGGGGCTTATTCATGGGGTATCCATAACCTGATTCTGCCTCAGATTTTAATTGCCTAATTGGAGTGATTATTTAGCAATGGGAAAGCATTCCACCTGTTCTCCTCTCTGATGGTCGTGTTCACATGCAGAGGTTTTCTCCTCCGTGTACTCTAAAGAAAACTATGTCAAAATACTCCATTACAAGTAAAAGTCCTGCAAAGCACAGACGTGTCATCAGTCACATTTTCAGACGGATTGGTTTTATAATTTAGTGTTAATGTTTTTTACTACCTAATTGCTCTATAATAGTCATTTGTGCAATTTCTGTAAAGAAAGTTGGAAAAAATAAACCAGACCTGGACTCAGAGCGTTAAACAGCCCAATAGATTAAATAGGTTAAAAACATGTAGCAGTAAAATGACACATTAAACAGAAACATGAGAAATAATATATATATAATATAATATCAGTGAATAGTAATATAATAAAATGAACACTTTTCCAGCACTGATGAAGCTCGTTGTCAGGTCAGTGTTTTGTTCTGAATCTAAAGCTGCACAAACTAATTAAAAATGCTCTTATATCTCTGAGTGAGGACGTTCATTCTTCCCTGCGAGGAGGAGCTGGATGTGTTCCAGCACGCTGCCTCAGTTTGTATCATCATATACAATATTCAACAATCATCAATCATCAAACCTGAAAGCTGTGATTGTCATCAGTTGACATCTGTAGAATTAAGATTCGACTGAGGTCAGATTTTAGTCGCCATCATTATCAGTGTGACTCCCGACTGTCTGAACATTTGAGTCAGGTTGTAAATTCACAGAAATGAAATCTGAGCCTGCAGGTTTATTCTCCTTCGAGCTCGCGTCGCCATCAACTGTGAAAACGTGTGCTGCAGTTTATTGTAAAGATTTGGCAAATAATATAGTGAACTGTGTCATTCCAACAGAATATGTGATTGTGTGGTAGTTTTTCATATCCACTCAGCGGTGTGTTCAGCTCGACTGTCAGCTGCCAGGTCTAAATATATATATATATATATCTATATATATAGATAGATATATAGATATATAGATATAGATATAGATATATATATATATATATATATATATATGTATATATGTATATGTACATATATACATATATAGATATATATACATATATATATACATATATAGATATAGATATATATGTGTTTATAATATACTGCGCTCATTTTATCACAAGCAGTTCATAAAGGAAGTGTCATAAAGAAAACGACATGTTGAGGAAAACACTTTTTATTTATTTATTTTCAAAGATACAATTTCAACAGATCAAAGTGAAAAAAAATGCAATTCTTACTTTGACTGTAATTTAATATGACTGGAGTTATAAATGGAAACTTTCTCTGGACTGAAAATTAAAAGAAGAAACTTTAAATACTTCTGCATGTATCTCCTATAGAGCAGAATGAAAATAACTCATTTAGTAAGAATTGTGACATTTGTTGATACACAACAATATCTTTGATATCTAACATTCATTAATGTTTAAAGCTCACTTCAGTACAGTAAACAACAGTTCAGACTTTTAGTGGATTTAAGGAGTTGATTCAGTTTGTTCTGACAGTGTCCTGATGTTGGTCTGTTTAAATCAGATGTTAGTGCAACATGATCAGGGTGTGTAACCACGCGAGAACACGATGCTCCACGTGCCTGACTTCTCTGAACCTGCAGAGTGACGAGGGATCATCAGGCCGTCACTCTCCGGCCTCTCCGCTCCCTCAGACCTCCATCCTGCCGACTCCAGCCAGGACGGTCTGCAGGACACCGTGTAGCCATGCTGGAGTCACTGAAAGCTGGCTTGGTAGGAGCAGATTGCTTCCTAATTGTGCTTTTCAGAGCTGCTGTGCGCTCGGGGTTACAACAGGGCTGCATGCGGTCTGGGGCCACAGCAGAGGACGCGGCACCGATGGAATCCAACCTAGCAGGGTCTCATTGATCTGCTGAGGCAAAGGTCACCACAGCTGTGCATCTGTAGGCTGAATGAGGGCCAGCAGAGCAGCAGCAGAGACGCTTCAGCTCCATCAGTTCAAACACTTTGTTGTGGTCGACTCTTTGTAAGCCTGGGATCATTTCTAGCCTCACAGTTTTGTTCATTTGCTTTTTACCCCTCGTGCATCCTGAGACTGGATGATCCATCTCTCCCTCTCTTTCTCTCTCTCCATATCCCTGCACCCCCTCCAGCACTCCACCAGCCAACCCCTGCTATTTTCACCCCACACACATCCGTCGCTGCACTTATCCAGCCTCAGACGGCTGCTGGCTCGATAGCTAAATGGATTATCCAACAACAGAGCACCTCTCCTCTCCCTCTCTCCTCTCCCTCTCTCCTCTCCCTCTCTCCATGCACTCCTCTAGCCGTGGGTCCTCGGAGGCGGAGGGGCCCTATTGAGCGGGGCCCAGGCTCTCCACTAGCCAGGCTCTTTATTGAGGCGTCTATGGGGCTTTATGCTGCCAGCGCTCGGCCTTGCCCTCGCCGTCATCAATCATCCTCGGCTCCAGGGCTGCTATCACTGCCCAGACAGGCGGCCAATCGCAGTCTTCCAGGAAGCTCTATAGGAGACGGGAGAGAGAAGCAGAGGGAGAAAAAAAGCTGGAGAATCACTCTGTTTCTGCTGCTGCCAGTCTCATGTCTCCTCTGATTGACATCTTGTGTACCTTCTGGGCGCATGACAACAGTGGTATCAACAGAGAGCGGCCTGTGTGGAATCAGATTAGATCCTGAAGTGAGAGTCTGAGTCATAAAAGCACATATAACCACGTTAAAATAATAATTATAGTCGGCATGCGGCTGCAATAACAAAGCCTTTTATGAGAAATCTATATTAATCCTATAAGTCTGAATTTGAGATGAGGCTTCTGTGGACAAATATTGCGGCAAAACTACGAATCCCCAAAGAAATAAAGGAATATTCCGGCAGATTAAAGTCTGTGAGGTCGCACGGAAGAAAAGTCAAACTGAGGAGAAGTATTTCTGTGTTGAATCTCACTTTTCTCTTTTTCATCAACAGTTATTACTCCGAAACCTAACTTGATCTGTTCTATCGTTCTTTTTCTTTTCTCTTTTTACCTTTACTCTCTTTTTGTCTGCCTCTCTCTCTCTGTCTGTCTCTTTGCCTCTCTCTCTCTGTCTGTCTTTCTGCATGTCTCTCTCTCTGTCTCTCTTTCTCTCTGTCTCTCTTTCTGCCCGTCTCTCTCTCTATCTCTCTGTCTCTCTCTCTATCTGTCTCTCTGCCTCTCTTTCTCTCTCTCTGTCTCTCTCTCTTTCTGTCTCTCTGTCTCTCTCTGTCTCTCTCTGTCTCTCTCTCTGTCTCTCTCTCTCTCTGTCTCTCTCTCTGTCTCTCTATCTGTCTCTCTATCTGTCTCTCTGCCTCTCTTTCTCTCTGTCTCTCTCTCTATCTGTCTGTCTGTCTCTCTGCCTGTCTTTCTGCATGTCTGTCTCTCTGCCTCTCTTTCTGCCTCTCTCTCTCTCTGTCTCTCTTTCTGCCCGTCTGTCTCTCTGTCTGTCTCTCTGTCTCTCTCTCTGTCTGTCTCTCTGTCTCTCTGTCTCTCTATCTGTCTGTCTCTCTGTCTCTCTCTCTATCTGTCTCTCTCTCTCTGCCTGCCCGTCTCTCTCTCTGCCTGTCTTTCTGCCCGTATGTCTCTCTCTCTATCTGTCTCTCTGTCTCTCTCTCTTTCTGTCTCTCTGTCTCTCTCTCTCTGCCTGTCTTTCTGCCCGTCTGTCTCTCTGCCTCTCTCCTCTGTGCAGCCCTGAGCTCTCATGGTGCTCCAGGAGGAATAGTCAGAATCTGATTACAGACCTATTTTACAGCAGACGCCGGGGCGCAATAAAGGGAGAGAGAGCACGGAAACGGGACTCGGCCCATCAATTAGATCTCTATTAGCAGCCAATGCAGACCTCACCTCAGGAAACGCCGGGGCCCTGAAATTAAACAATTCTTCAAGCCCGACAAGGCAGTCAGCTCTGCTATATGTTTGAAAAAGGAGGACGAGGGGGCGGTGGTGTCCTTTATAGCAAGCTCTCCTACAAAACCTGTTATAAAATCATTAAAAATACACAATATAGACCCGATCGATGGATGAGAAGAGAGAAGAAACATAATAACATGAGCCTGTAAGATAAGGTCACTGATACAGACTGAGAGTCTGATTCTGATGGTCAGAAATGTTGTTTTCAAGGACTATAAATGTAGAATTAAAGCTGTGAGAGTGAAAACAGATATCTGAACAAAGACAGAGGAGCGATGTTCAACAAGGGTCCAGTTTTAATATTCATAATAACATTATTCCTCTGTTAGCTGTGGTGCACATGTACGCTGCTGACTCTGCTCAGCAGCTGAGGAGTTAAAGTCGAACGCTGATCACAGTGAATGTTTGTTGTGTCTGACGGAGACGATGGCAGCACAACTTCTACATTTCTACTGTGGAAGGAATCAATACTGAGAGAGACACCGAGTGCAGATGCCTCCGTATCTGATGGATGATAGACTCACAGTCAAATGTCAACTTCACAATCGGATCAACAAATTCTGTTTCTTATTATCAGTGATGGAATGTAACTAAGTACATTTACTCAAGTACGGTACCTAAGTGCAACTTTAAAGTACTTGTACTTTACTTGAGTATTTCCATTTTCTGCGACATACTTCAGACCGTCTTTCACGCTCGTCTTTTAGCAGAGTTTTGGTTATCATGACACCTTGATGATACTTTGGGGAGGTTGTTACAACACTTATCAGCGTAGAACTAACTCTCTTATATTCATGTAGGATTGTTGAAGCTTCACTTGGTTCTGTGATGTGATTTACAGACGAGCATCTCCGTCTCATGTCCTGGATGTTGGTGTCTCTCTGCTCTCAGCTTCATCACGGTGACGCTCACACAACAATCACTGTATCTGAATAAACATGGTGCTCTTCTCTCTCTGAGACACGTCAGAGCAGCGCGTTCGTGTTCATCTGCCACGCTCTAATTACAAAGTTTCTGTCTTATATCACATCTTCTCACTGTAACAAAGGTCTCTGCTGAATTACATGAACAAACTGCTGCGGCAGCTGTAGAACAGACGTTATTCTACAGTTTATCTGCTGTATCCTTCAACTAGACTCACTGTTACTGTGAAAACACAACAGAGCTGTGCTGTGCAGAATATAAAGAACCGGTTCTACAGTGAGCAGCATGTTCTGTTCTGTTAGTGGTCCTACTGTATTCTGTTTCAACCACAGAACATTTACAGCAATAAACTGTATTTACAAAGAATGTCTTCTTTATTATATTTATAACATTTACTGTATAAACGTTCCTGTACTTTGACAGTAAAGTGTTGCAGTGACTCTGTCTGTTCCCTCACACAGAACCGGTTCACTTGGACCCGTGAAGCAGCTCAGAGAGTTCTGTGGTTCTGCTCAGTGTGTTCAGAGGAAAATCATCAGATCTCTGTTTGTTTTTGTGACGTTGTTGTTCCAGTTTTCTTCTGGTTCTTAACTCAACATCATTGTGAATGAGGGCCCAATAAATAAATACATGTTGTTTCCCTCTTTGTCCTGTAAACCTCCTTCCGGTGCCATTAATCTCCAACTGTTGACCTTCTGACCTGAGGCGGGACAAAATGTCAATACTGGATAATTAGCATTCAGCATTAAGGCCGTTTAGAGAGGAGGACACTCCGAGAGGCGTGTGCATGATCGTTAATTCATAATTGCTTTTCCAGAAAATTAAAAGTTTTGCTTTGAAATGTTCATCCAAGGAGAGCTGCTGTCTGATAACCAGGCTGACGATGATGGGATGTGATGTGTCCGTGTTAACAGGGAGACTCTGTGGGTTTAAGGCTCTTTACCCGGTCTGGTACATCCAGTGACCTGCTGAGAGACGGTACCGGGTCAGATGAAGGTCCAGTCTCTGCCTCGTGGCTGTCACAGGAGGAAACATTCATCCCGCTGCGGATTTTCAGATTTATTCGTAAAATGCGGATAAAATACGAATTATTCTTCTAGTACAAAGAAGTCGTGCCATTAAATTTCCATATATGAGTTTTAACATCATTACAGACATGTCGAGCACACTTCAGGTTTATGTGCCTCACAGATTTCTGCTGTTTGGGGAAATTCAGTTGCTTTAGTTTGTGCTCGCTTCATTTCAGGCCTGATGTGACGCGACACGGTGAGTCACGAGTCCCTGAACAATCTGCGCCTGTTTCTCAGTCCGCTGTGGGCACGTATTTCTCTATTTGCTCAATCAAAGGATGGCCATTTATCATCGAGAAGGACAGCTTCGTATTTTCTACCTTGCCCGCTCGGTTCCAGGACCAAATTCAGCATTTTTATGGAAAACTGCAGTCATTTTGATTGATGAAATCCAAAGATGTCCAAAACAATCCGGGGGATCCCCAACTGTGGCGCACCGGCGGGGTGCTCCAGTGTTGTCATTGTTCCCCAGGAAGAAAGGAGCGCGTCCGGAGAACACCAGGGGAAAAAATCACGACTCTCAGTTCAAAAGAGGCAGAAAAGCAGCGTTTCTTTACAGGCAGTGGGAAAGTGGAGGAAACCTTTTCCACTAGCAGACGGAAACAATACTTGCTTGGCTTTTTTTCCTCTCGATGCATTCAGCTATAAAGACACGGGCTAATAGAAACAGGCCGGAATAATGAATTGATTATTTTACTGTGAGGGTTGATGTCTCTGAGCCGGCTGAATGGCCGCTGCAACACTTCCCCCTGCATTCACGGAGCGGCGCGTATCGCCTCATTGTGCGTCACGTCGCTGCGTAAAGCAGAATAACTATTCCTTATTCCTCTGAGCTTTTATTTACCCGCGCTTGTCTTGTTTGCAGTGATTCATAATGTCACAAGAAATGTCACCTGTCCGGCCTAATTGGCACCTTGTGTTATTAATACCAGCAGTGTGGCTCCGCTTGCACCCGCGGAAATGAGCCTATATTGCGTACTTAATACAGCGTCACCCAAAGGGAGATTCAATAAATCTCCCTTTAACGGCGTTTCCCCTCTAAACTCCTTCAGGCGAGTGGAGGCCGTGTCAAGATTGCGATTGTGCGCCAGTGCTTAGGACCAGCTGCTCCCAGGACAGACAAGCCCTTGTCAATTAGGCGGTGACAAGCAGGTCCTCCAACTGCCTGCAGGCGCTCCACCAGCCAGCAGTGTACAGTCTCCGCAATTAGTATCAATTTCTGTCGAGACCTCCTTGGAGCGCGCAGACACAGGCCGGGTAAACGGCCAAACATTGTCCGAATAACACCGAGAGCCACAAATGACAGCGCGTAATGGGCCGGTGTTAACCGCGCGGCGCAGCGGGGAGAGAAACGTTTCAGTTCAGAGGAACAAGAACACAAACACAAACACAAACACAAACACGAACACGGACACGGAGGGTCTCTTGAATAAATCCACAGAGTAAAACCTGCGAGCGTTTCATTGTCTGTAACATCAACAAGAGATTTAATTTACCGGAAGCGAAGTTTTATTTCTGATGTCGCATTAATCCTGAAAATGTACTTTAATGTTTAACTGGAATAAAATCTGAAACGTTTCAGTTAATTTGACTTTTATTTAATCAGTTTAATGTGAATTAATAAACACGAAATATGACGAGCTCACCGCGCCTCTATAACGGATCGATAAGTCGTAACTCATGGATTTATTTAGATTAATAAATCATTGATCACTGAAGCTTCAGGCCGTTAAAAACCACAAACAAGAACAAAGTCAGTCAGTGACTCTGATCAACACTCACAGCTGCTCAACCTGATTAAAACTGTATCGATTGATTATTATTCATATTTCCGATCAATATTTGATAGTTTATTGGGAAATGAGAGACTCGTGAGCATCAATCAATGGATTTATTGTGATCTCGTCAATTTTATGAATGTGGAGCCAAAATAAATCAAATGTTTAAGAGCTTTTAACATTCTGACCTTTTTAATTATTCTGTTTATTTCTCACTGTTGTTTCTTCAGCTGCTGAGCAAACACGTGACCCCGTTTGTGGGACAATAAAGGAATTCTGGTTCTGGTTCTGATTCTGGTTTAACAGCTGCGACATTAATAAGAACATGTCTGGGTTGCCAGGTTGTAAAAATCTTATCTTGGAATTGGTTTAAATGCAGTAATTATCTTTGATTATCATTAATAAAGGGTTACGTCATCAGATTTGTGGTAATAAGAGATTAATAATGATCATCATCAGCCCGAACTCTTTATATATCGGAACAGAACCAGTAAGAACGTCTTTTGGATCGTCTGCTCAGGATATTTTCTAACTGACGCTTTAAACTGTCAGACTGTAGGTTGTTATAAACATATAAATGTGAGATTATTGATTAATGATTCCTAACAATCACACTCAGAAACAGAAGCTGAGCTCGAGCTGTATTACATGAATCTATAAGTTCATATCCAAGGATACGGACAGATTCGGGGTTGCCAGGTTGTGTTTGTACATTAATGAATGTTACTAATTAAAGAATGAATGCTTGTTGGTTTCCATCTGTAGGTTTGAATATTGATGAGTCATCAGTAGAGAATGTTGCAGACTCATCAGAACCTGCCAACATTTACAGATACAGTAACAGCAGCACGAAGCAAACTCAACTCTGTGTCTTCGTCCTCGAACCAAACCAGCGGGTTCTGGTCCTGTGAGAGAGTAAATAACTGTCAAGCCAGCAGTGACACTCTGACAGCCCACAGAGGGATGGCTCACCGAGCCCCCCTTTGTACACGGTGTCACCGCTAGCAGCTGGTGGTGGCATTCCCGGGCCTTGGACGCTGCCCTTTGGCCCCTGGGGGGTTGGACTCCGGACAGGGCGGTCCAGTCGTCTCCACAGCGCCGTGATAGCTCGGGTCAGCGGGGCCAAGTTTCCAGCAGGAAAAGCTGGGGCTGAGTCTGCGAACAAAACCCCCAGAGCTCACCAGGCCAGTGGGATCATTAGTATGAGAGTTTGTTTAACTAATTAGCAAGCTGGGCAGCAGAGGGAGGCTTTTATGGGCGACATGGTCGTCATATATGCCAAAGGTGTGGGCATCCGTCATTGTGCGTCAACGCTGAATGAAAGCAGATTGTTTAGTGTTGATGTGAAAGTCACGGCTCACAGAACATCAAGCATCAGCTAATGAAACGTCACACTGACCGAAATATGATGTCTGACAGTCACCGGCCAGCAAAGACTGGAGGAAAAGGAAATAAATCCACTGAACTGAAGCCACTGATTTGTGAACAATACGTCGTTATTTAAATGGGGATAATGTTCCGCAGGGTTCAGAGTACAGGACGGGGACAGGGCAGCGCACTGAAGTTCAAGAACAGTGCAAACAGCACATGCCAACAAAAGGAGCCACACAGCATTCAGCTGCGGAGGAGGAGAAGAAGAAGAAGAAGAAGAAGAAGCTGAGGGAGGGAGAGGCTGCGGGCCCGCGTTAAATATGGGAAAGTTTGGGGAACGAGGTCGACGGGTCAAGAAAAGTCAACAAGAGAGCAGTCTTGATGACAGAAGGAATTTAATATCAAAAATACATAAATCTTCAAGTGAGGGCAGCCGCATAATGGGAACAAAGGAGGCGAGTGTTAGAGTCAACACAGATTTGTTGTTGGCGATTAAATGGATCGGGCCAAGTTGTTAACATTTAACACAAAACGTTGGCACTAGAATAGAGGTGGCGCAGAAAGGAAGGGGGTTTCCTCCAGGATGCAGAGCCGTGACAGGCACAGAGACAGCGCATGTGTGGGAGGACACATTGGTTTGGACACATTTATCCATTTGCAATTTCTGCACCAAAGCGCACAACATTTTTGAGATAAAACTGATCTTATGTCCTATTAAAGTTTGATCTGTGTCACCGAAAATAGTTTTTACAGGAGAGAAGTGGAGGAAATGTAGCAGCACGCCAGCGAGCCGCTTCTGCAGGAAAACACGGACGAGCTCTAAAAAAAACCAGAGATTTTCTGTTGAAATCCGTGTTATTAACAGAGTCAGTCTATCACAAGATGGCTCATGTTCACCCACAATCAACATGTTGGACTTTGTTATTGGAACAAATATGAGAGCAGCATTCATTAATGAGGAGGATCAGGTCTCTTATAAAACGAGGGAGCGCTTTAGTTTGACTTAAACTTCAGAAGTAATCTTTTTTCTCCTTCATGCAAAACACGAGATCAAAATATTCCATCTGGAGATCATTTGATATCCCGCTCATATGCTCTGATTCTCTCCTGTAGGTGATGTTGAACAGGCGCTCTTGGCGTGTTTGTGCATTTACGCACGGATTTTACGCATGAAGGCTCTGCGGGGAGGACCCACCTCAGCGTGTTGAATCACAGTGTCACTGCGCGGACATCCTTCATCTGGCACAATGCAGAGATTAATCTTCCCATCTTGTTGGACATAAGCCTACATTTGTCTCCACATCCCCTCTGACTGGCGCGCCACACTGGACGCTGCGGCGCTGAGAACTCTGCCTGACCTTCGCCCTCGCCCCTGCAAAGCCCTGCAAGTTCCCCGGGAGCCGCAAACAACTCTGAATTCCATAATTCTTCGCGAAAAGGCACTATTAGGGAAAAATCCTTCCTTTTTGACAATTTAATAGTGCAAACTAATCATCTGCTTGACACGGGCCATTCATCTCCGTGCTGGCACACAAAGACAAGGCCTTTTCCATAGGTTCGTCTGGATCCTGCAGTCAGACCAGCCTCTATTTTGAGATCAAGTGCACAATAAAAGCATTGTGACTGCTTAATGGCTATGTTTGTGAAGCCACCCAAAACCCAGTGTATTAAATGCATTTTCCCCCCCAAGAATGAAAAAGAGGCCAACGTGGACTAATGACCGCAGAGCTGAGAACAAACCGGTTCCAACGAGCAGCAGAAAGGTTTCAACTTTGTTTGGCTGCTTAAAGCAATCAAAACATGAAACAAAGGGAAAGATGGGGGTAAAAACTGGGCGCCGGAAAATTGCTTAAACCCCCCAAGTTATGAATTCGTTTCTGAATCAATTTAGCGGTGCAGGCATTTTCCAAACATCCTCTTGCGGGAGTAACAAGACAGGGAAATTGATCCGGGGAGACCTCACCTCTCGGTGCGCCTCAATAAAAGAGACATCAGCCTCTCCCGACGACTGTATAATTTTTAATATATATGCAATAAATGTTCAATTTGTTTCCAGAAATGACGGGAAATAATAACGTCAAATTTTAAAGCCATCCATTACAGCCAAACAATGCTCATGCATACGCGCTCTAACGCAGAGTGCTTTGATTAATTCACATTTTGATTGTGTTTGATGAAGCAATAACTTTAAAGGCTCGACTTCAGACCAGTTGGACCATTCCTCCTCGGCTGAACACCGACAGGATGCTGGCTGAAACATTTATTTCATCACGCTGCTGTTTGTTGTCCGGCTGAACTCCTCAGGGCTGAATTTATAAGCAAATATCTAATTGTGAATGACATCCAGTTATAGGTGTCACACAGCAGCACTCATTTAAAAACAAACCCTCAGACACAGAATACAAACATTAATTACGTCTAATGAGATCTTATTGCTCAGAAAACTTTCACCCTGTCTTAGAAATTCATCCATTCCTGGAATAAATTCAATTAATTCACTGGATGCTTAAAACGCCACATTTTTTAATTGTATTGTTCTAATTGGTTTACAAGTCAGAAGCTTCTCCTCAGACAGAACCGGTCCATTATGTTGTTTCCTTGAAGTCCTGACAGAGAAATACTCTGTGCTGGATGCTGGTCGCAGTCTGAAGGACCTGCAGCCAGCAGCAGCTCACTGTGTCGCATCCACACACGTGGAACAGCGTGTCCATCAATAACGTCTCTGAAACTGTGGCATACATTTTATTCTGCGTCCGCTTCAGTTTCCTGTCTCTGATTCTGATCTTTAGTTTGTTGGTTATCACGAAGATTCATCAGGTTTCACCAGACATTTGTTCAAATGCAACGTTTCCTGCTGGTTGCTATGCTGGTTGCTATGGGCTGTGATGACGGCTGTGATCTGCCTTCTTTCACTAAAAACAGAGTCAGAAACTTTAAACTGAAATAATGAAGACTGGCGGCCGTGACGTCACATATCGACTTATTGATATGATTGGTGATTTTTGGTTGAGAAATGTTGACGATAAGAAAATTCTAACATGCAGCAACGTGCTCGTTGTTGGAATACCAACGAAGAAGAGAAGTGTCATCACTGGCAGGCCCACTGCACTTATAAACTATAATTATCATCATTATTATTATTATTATTATTGTTATTATAATTATTATCATTATTATTATTATTATTATTATTATTATTATTATTATTATAAATCTGAAGATCTGAGGCTTTGTTGTGTTTATAGAAAGAACATCATGAGCGTGACAACAAAAACCAACAGGTAGAATAAAACGTGAGTGTTTCACAATTTACACAATTTTATTTAAAACTACCACGTTGTTCCGCGCCAACGAAGCTAAATAATGTTAATTTAACATTTGTTTTTAGATATTTTTGAAATCTAAAAAAATACAGAAAAGATGTAATTATTATTTTTTTTAAACGTACACAACGTCAGCATCAATCTGCAGGAAACATTTCAGCTCGTGTGCAGTCAGGAGAAAACATCTGTTAATATGATGAAACCATTTAAATCTGTCTAAATCTCAATAAGCAAAGACACATATTAAAATTAAATGTATAGGACTAATATGGCCGATATATTTCCTGTGAATAAATGAAAGTCTAACTGCATATGATACTGAAATGTAAATAAATTACAGAGTAAAATAAAAATCATGTGGCAGTTGAAAACACAATCCGGCCGGTGATGGTCAGATTAGATGAAATGTGAAGAGAAGAAAACAAAATGAAATTCTCTGGTGATTCCAGGAGAGGGGAACTATAAGTGAACACGGTGATTCTCAGTAAACGAACTGCAGGAAGCTCCAGTGATCGTCTCTGAGATATGAACACGGATCAGAGCTCAGATCAGCCCAGTGTGCGCGCCACGTTACCGGCCTGCAGCAGCGCCGGCTGCATGTTCGGGGCTGCAGGTACCGACGGAGGTCCTGGCGGGGCTCGGCCGCTGTAGACCTTGACACAAAGTGCATTAAGTTGGCTGATCGCTCTCAAACCATTTGATTAATTCACTCCCATTCAAGCCCAAGCGAGCAAGGAGTGGAGGGACGTGACCAATGACATAATGGGCTCTGTCAAACCGCCGCGCAGAACGCCCAGACCATTTGTGGTGACAATCCTGATGCCATCAGAGCCATTATAGGCCCCATTCAGCCAGAAACAAACACGGCTCTACTCCCGAAAAGGGAAAAGTCAGCTTTCTGGTGGATCCCTTTTTCTTTCTATGTCAATAGTGTTTGGCTCAGCGCTGCTGTGGCCTGCAGACGGAGTAACAACGCGCTGCTGTCGCTTTACTGAACACATTCTGCAGACCAGCAGCTCCAGCACCGCCGCACGGTCCGAACTGTTCTTTATAACATTTTTTTAATTTCAAAGTATTAAAACAAAGTAAACGTGCTCCCTTTGAAATAAACAAGAGGTGCACTTTCTTTACAACGCATTTAAAATAAGTAAATCATACACCGAGTTTGTTCTTCTTCTCATGTTACTGGATGTTTATTGTAATAATAATTAACTGTTACAGAAAATCTGTTTGCTCTTTTTGGAATCACTTCAGTGAAAAACAAACCAGTGAAACACAAACCAGTGAAGGGTTCGTTCAGACGGGTGTGAAGTCGATGCTGCAGGATTTATTTAAACAGGTGAATAAACCAGAGCCGTTTCTATTAAAGGTGGATGAGTCAAGCCTACACTGCAGGTATATAATATAATATAATATAATATAATATAATATAATATAATAAAATACAATATAATATAATATAATATAATATAATTTTTCATATATACACATATAATTCTGTAAGACAGCAGTCACTCTGCAGTGTTTGAGTCCGAGCAGGCAGAACAGTTCGCGCTGTCGGTCTCTGTAAGATAATTATATCCACATTCAACATATTATTGATATTACTGGTATGTTATTGTTCAGACAGATGTAACAGCAGCATTCAGTCCTACTGAAGATATTCTGTAAAATGTTTCGTGACCTGATGAAAACGAGGGCGCATTAGAAACCGTCCTGTTGAAGCCTCGTGCTGCTTGTTTCATTTCATCATATTCATATTTAAGTGTTGTTTTCATGAGACGATCAGATCTGCAGAAAGCGTCCTCATGAAGCGGCTGCAGCAGGAGGCCTGCGGAGCAGAAGGGATACAATAATACACAATATATATATATAATATTAAGTCTGCTGAAAATATACGTATCAGTTATTTTAATGTTTCATTTATCTTCTTTCTGTATGTTTACATTGCCGTGACGTCACGGCTCCTCCTGCTGTTCGCTAGCTCGTTTACCTCATTTTAAAACATTAAGAGAAAATTAAAACGTGTTTATATTTTGTGACGTCGATTAATGATATTTCTTATTTAAATAACAACAAAGTGTGGATATCAGTGTGACTCTAAATCACTGGAACTGATCCCAGCGCAGCTCGTCTGGACAGAACCGTGAAACGCCTTTTTACCAAGCAACAAAGACGCAAAGACTCTGATGATGTCTCGCTTTCATTTGATCCTTTAACCACTTTAATCCAGCGTGTCCTCCTTCTCCTCTTCTCTATCACACCGTGTCCTTCTCCTCCTCTCCTATTCTCTATCACACCAACTCTTTCTTCTTCTCCTCTCTTGTCCTTGTCCTCCCTCACCACACCCTGTTTGTTTTGGCCGAAGAGATCAGAGACACGGAGGTGGAGCGACTCCAGAACATTCTTTGACTGGTTCTGTCTTTTAGAAAGCTTCACTGCAGCCTGTCACTCACTGTCTGTCCTCTGAGCTGTTCTTCTCTGAACTGTTCTCCTCTGAACTGTTCTCCTCTGAGCTGTTCTCCTCTGAGCTGTTCTCCTCTGAACTATTCTCCTCTGAGCTGTTCTCCTCTGAACTGTTCTCTGAACTGTTCTCCTCTGAGCTGTTCTCCTCTGAGCTGTTCTCCTCTGAACTGTTCTCCTCTGAGCTGTTCTTCTCTGAGCTGTTCTTCTCTGAGCTGTTCTCCTCTGAGCTGTTATCCTCTGAACTGTTCTCTGAACTGTTCTCCTCTGAGCTGTTCTCCTCTGAACTGTTCTCTGAACTGTTCTCCTCTGAGCTGTTCTCCTCTGAACTGTTCTCTGAACTGTTCTCCTCTGAGCTGTTCTCCTCTGAACTGTTCTCTGAACTGTTCTCCTCTGAGCTGTTCTCCTCTGAACTATTCTCCTCTGAGCTGTTCTCCTCTGAACTGTTCTCCTCTGAGCTGTTCTCCTCTGAGCTGTTATCCTCTGAACTGTTCTCTGAACTGTTCTCCTCTGAGCTGTTCTCCTCTGAACTGTTCTCCTCTGAGCTGTTCTTCTCTGAGCTGTTCTCCTCTGAGCTGTTCTCCTCTGAACTGTTCTCCTCTGAGCTGTTCTCCTCTGAACTGTTCTCTGAACTGTTCTCCTCTGAGCTGTTCTCCTCTGAGCTGTTCTCCTCTGAGCTGTTCTCCTCTGAACTGTTCTCCTCTGAGCTGTTCTCCTCTGAGCTGTTCTCCTCTGAACTGTTCTCCTCTGAGCTGTTCTTCTCTGAGCTGTTCTCCTCTGAGCTGTTCTTCTGTGAGCTGTTCTCCTCTGAACTGTTCTCCTCTGAACTGTTCTCCTCTGAACTGTTCTCCTCTGAGCTGTTCTTCTCTGAGCTGTTCTCCTCTGAGCTGTTCTTCTGTGAGCTGTTCTCCTCTGAACTGTTCTCCTCTGAACTGTTCTCCTCTGAGCTGTTCTCCTCTGAGCTGTTCTCCTCTGAACTGTTCTCTGAACTGTTCTCTGAACTGTTCTCCTCTGAGCTGTTCTCCTCTGAGCTGTTCTCCTCTGAGCTGTTCTCCTCTGAGCTGTTCTCCTCTGAACTGTTCTCTGAACTGTTCTCCTCTGAGCTGTTCTCCTCTGAGCTATTCTCCTCTGAGCTGTTCTCCTCTGAACTGTTCTCCTCTGAGCTGTTCTCCTCTGAGCTGTTCTCCTCTGAACTGTTCTCTGAACTGTTCTCCTCTGAGCTGTTCTCCTCTGAACTGTTCTCCTCTGAGCTGTTCTTCTCTGAGCTGTTCTCCTCTGAGCTGTTCTCCTCTGAGCTGTTCTCCTCTGAACTGTTCTCCTCTGAACTGTTCTCCTCTGAGCTGTTCTCCTCTGAACTGTTCTCCTCTGAGCTGTTCTCCTCTGAACTGTTCTCCTCTGAGCTGTTCTTCTCTGAACTGTTCTCCTCTGAACTGTTCTCCTCTGAGCTGTTCTCCTCTGAACTGTTCTCTGAGCTGTTCTCCTCTGAACTGTTCTCCTCTGAGCTGTTCTCCTCTGAGCTGTTCTCTGAACTGTTCTCCTCTGAACTGTTCTCCTCTGAACTGTTCTCCTCTGAGCTGTTCTCCTCTGAGCTGTTCTCCTCTGAACTGTTCACTGAACTGTTCTCCTCTGAGCTGTTCTCCTCTGAGCTGTTCTTCTCTGAGCTGTTCTCCTCTGAACTGTTCTCCTCTGAACTGTTCTCCTCTGAGCTGTTCTCCTCTGAGCTGTTCTTCTCTGAGCTGTTCTCCTCTGAACTGTTCTCCTCTGAGCTGTTCTTCTCTGAGCTGTTCTCCTCTGAGCTGTTCTCCTCTGAGCTGTTCTCCTCTGAGCTGTTCTTCTCTGAGCTGTTCTCCTCTGAGCTGTTCTTCTGTGAGCTGTTCTCCTCTGAACTGTTCTCCTCTGAACTGTTCTCTGAGCTGTTCTCCTCTGAACTGTTCTCCTCTGAACTGTTCTCCTCTGAGCTGTTCTCCTCTGAGCTGTTCTCCTCTGAACTGTTCTCCTCTGAGCTGTTCTTCTCTGAGCTGTTCTCTGAGCTGTTCTCCTCTGAACTGTTCTCCTCTGAACTGTTCTCCTCTGAGCTGTTCTCCTCTGAGCTGTTCTCCTCTGAACTGTTCTCCTCTGAGCTGTTCTCCTCTGAACTGTTCTCCTCTGAACTGTTCTTCTCTGAACTGTTCTCCTCTGAACTGTTCTCCTCTGAGCTGTTCTCCTCTGAACTGTTCTCTGAACTGTTCTCCTCTGAACTGTTCTCCTCTGAACTGTTCTCCTCTGAGCTGTTCTCTGAGCTGTTCTCCTCTGAACTGTTCTCCTCTGAACTGTTCTCCTCTGAACTGTTCTCCTCTGAGCTGTTCTCCTCTGAACTGTTCTCCTCTGAGCTGTTCTCCTCTGAGCTGTTCTCCTCTGAACTGTTCTCCTCTGAACTGTTCTCCTCTGAACTGTTCTCCTCTGAACTGTTCTCAGAAGCTTTAAAGGACAGAGATCAGAGTGGAGGAATAAATTGTGCACAGGTAACAAATCTTTACTCAGAGAAAACAAAGGTCGCTTTACATCAGAAAATACAGTTTTACAAATTATCATTACTATTATTATTATTATTATGTTATTACTAGTATCATTATTATTATGTTATTACTAGTATCATTATTATTATGTTATTACTAGTATCATTATTATTATATGTTTATTAGTGTTATTATTATGATCATTATTATTATTATTACTGTTATTGTTGTTGTTGTTATAAGGATGTATTATAACAGCAGACATATTTTGATGGTCGTAGCAGTCATAAACATTTCATATGAATATAATAATAAGCTCCGTGTTGATATATAATGTTTGATTGTCTGAAGCATCATTATAATAATCCCGACTGTTAGTTTGTCTGTGTTGAACGTGTCTCTGTTTGAAGCTGGTAGCTGTGCTGTTGTGCAACAGCTCGTCTTTGTGTCAGTGCGTCAAACACGATCATTCGATAAAACATTAACATTAGCACATTATTTTATAATTAATATTCATCTTAATATTAGTGGTGAAGTATTTTATATTTCCGTGTAAACGGCTCATTTCCAGAGGACTGAAATCAGTCAGCTGGTGTTTTAATACTCTCTCATCAATACTTAATGGGAGACTGTTTTGTCGGATAACAATCATGATAATAATAACAATAATAATAATAATAATAATAATAATAATAATAATAAAACATAATAATAATCACAATCATAACAGCAAACACAATAATAATAATAATAATAATAATGATAATAATATATAATAATAATACACCTAATAGTACTCATAATTATAGTTATAATAAACATAATAATAAAAGCATAATAATAACAAACACAGAGGATCTGCGCTGGTCTGGCAGCAGGTGTACTCTGATCACACCTGCAGCTGAGCGGTGTCTCATCATCATCCTCACCTTGACTCTCTAGCGGCGGCTGCTAACGTCCGGAGCAGCTGACGGTCTGCTGTCTGTCCGCCGCAGCTTCACTTCAGCTCCACAAGTTAAAGCCTCGTTTGAAAGAACAACCAGAAGATAGCGGCCGCATGTTTCTACCGCAGACCAGGAGTCAGACAGAGGAAACAGCAGCAGGCAGGCCGCTGCAGCTCTGCTCACCCCGCCGCCGCCGCTGCTGCTGCTCGGGCTCCAGTTTAACCAGCGACCGCTGATAGTGTCAAAACCCTGCGACTATTTCTGAGAGATCCCGTTTAACAAGTGGAACTTAGTGTCCTGCTGCACCATTTTATACATGATGAGCCGTCAGTAATGGGATTATTAAACAAAAACGTTTCAGGCGCTGGCGTTAACCTTTTTTAATGCCTAATTAGGTTTTGCAAAGGAATAATTAGATTCTACAGTGCTTACACTGCCTATATTTTCAACTGGCATCCCCAGCAAACACATCATCCCGCGACACTCTGCCAATAATCTGCGGATAGATGCGACGCAGCAGCAGCCACATGTACCATTTTAAAACATGTTGGACCAAATAAGGTGCACTTTAAGATAAAATAATTACCCAGCAGGGCTGCGGGCCGACCTGCAGGGCTGATAGTCTGGTGGAGAGCGCCCCCTAGCGGCAACCTGTGGTAGTGACCCGACACAGCAGCAGGACACATGGAGACAAAGACAAGGACAGCACAGATGTGTGATACAGATACGAGCACTCGATCGCTGGTATAATGGAGAAAAAGTCAGATTCTGGTTCCTGATCCAAAAAGTGGGCGTTGACCTTCGCGCAGGCGCACTGCAGTTATTCCCTTCATGTTCAAACTGTTCAGAGCAGTGAGTGAAGCACTGCGACGAGGCTCCGGGGGCCTCAGCAGGGCCACAGAGACATAGAGATGACGTGGAGATGACGTGTAGATGACGTATAGATGACATGTAGATGACATGTATATGACGTATAGATGACATGTAGATGACGTAGATGTCTCTGGACACACTGAGCTGATGGAGACTCGTCCTGTCAGGTGACGTCACAGAACTGGCTCCACAACAAGACAGCAGCACGCGACCACGCCTCCACACAGCCACCTGTCTCACTGCTTTCTGTCTCCGTCACATACAGTATAGACATAAGAAGAAGAAGAAGAAGGAGAAGAAGAAGAATGTGGTAATACGTCAGTCACCACAATATCAGTGTAGATTTTCTTGATCCTTTATTTTGTAAATATTTGTTCATGTACCTGGTTTCTCTTGAAAGTCATCAGACTCAGATTTATTCACTTTACTGAATAAACGTCTTGATACTTGATTTACTTTGTCTTCTTCTTCAAGCTTCTCATTTTGTCTTTCCCGTTGAATTAGGTGAACGTTGATGAGACTTCCTGTTGACTCAGTCACACATTTTACTGCGTCCACATCTTATCACTCAGATTTAGAATATTCCTTGTGGCCGCTGTGTTTGGACATGTAAGGACGTGAACTCCAGTTTCAAGACACTGTCAGTTTGAAACACATGGAAGATACACACAGTTTAAACAATGTCAACTACACTAAACAGAGACGTGCAAATGCAAACCTGCAGCTGTTTGCCTGTGAATAAAGTAGGTCAAATAATAAAGTCAGTAAATTAATAGCCAATACAAACAACACAGGTGAAAATGTCTATATGCAGGTTAAACTGTCACTGGAGCTGTTTGCAGATGGTGCAGAGGTGATAGTGTGCAGGTAATAACTTTACATCTTATACACATAGTTAGTTTATATGTACAGACTACAGCCTGCTTACATATCAATTTGACAGCATTGCATAACATGTAAACTACACATCACTGCATGTAGGAATATCAGAGGGGCACTATGTAGTTTTGGAGAAGAAATTCAAACTGTAATATAAACTGTCAGTAATAAACTGTTGGTTACATGGTTTGATGTGACATAAGTTTTATCGTGGTATCAAATGTACAGGGCCATCTAATTAATTTTCCTAAACTGGTCTTAATGTAATATTGATTCACTTTTCAGAATCAGAATCAGAAACAGATTTATTACCAAGAAGGATTTCACATCAACGAGGAATTTGTCTTGTTGGATAAGGTGCCTGCATTAAATACATAAATAATAAACAATCAGTGACTATTATATATACAATATAAACAATATAAACTAACAGAGCTGTACAGGAATGATAAAATAGATTTTTATTATTTTATTTTTTTTTTTTAATTGTAAAAATTGTCCAAATTCTGCATATTGTAATGCAAAGATTGAAGGGGCGGTGATGGGTTTGAGTGCATTTAAATTGATTACTGATACTATCCTTATCAAATATATGAATTAATTATTTACAAGTTTTTATCAATCATGTTTATCTTAATCACATTAACCTGTTATCTTTTTGTATATGAGATTATTACAGTACATAATGTAATATAATATACAGTCTTTGATTATGTGTATAGAATAATATAAAAGTAATATACAGAATGATTATACCTTATTTTTAAACACATAGACTACAATAAATATACGAAGAAGAAAATTAGAATAAATATTAAGAAACCAAATAAATAAATAAATACACGAACAGAAATTGCATTTCATGTTTCTGCCACTAGGGGGAGGTGTCGCTCTGACCCAGGAACTCTCACTGTGAAATCTCGCGAGAGGATTGCCCCTTGTTGCCTCAGAAGGTCAGCTGATCATTTACTTGAGTGTGGAGAGCAGCAGCCTGTCAGTTTAACCTAGCTCGCATCCTGACAGATCGACACTGTAACACTGGTGAGCCACCGGCTTTATTATTACGACAGTATTTCTGTTTGATGAACCAGAAGTGTTTATTGTGCTCGAGCTGTGTAACCAGTCCGAGCGTCAGCCAGCGTAACTAGGGTAACATAAATTCAAGAGCTAGCGGATGACAAGGGTAGCTAACGTTAGCTCACATGCTAGTTACGATGGTAACAGAATATTCTAGATCCACCTGCTGCTAACACTAGCTAGCATTGGCATAGTGTTGGCACCAAGTTAACAAACCACTGACAGAAGTCTTACCTGAGACTAACACACGTAGGTTTGGGTGATTCAGTTTAATAATTAGTAACGCATCAGTTGTTCCCTTTGTATCTGTCTTCCGTTACAAAAATAGTCTTTACAAAGCCAAACTAGCGAGTGCTAATGTTAATGCTAAGGCTAATGCTAAGGCTAGGTGAGCTAATGTTGCTAATAACGTTACATCCTCGGCTTGAGGAAATGATAAAAGTCAGACGTAAGAAGATAATTCAGTTGTTCCTGTGTTGAAGCAGTGTTTCATTAACAGAATAACCTTTAGAAGCCACAGTGTGTCTCTGCTTCGTTCAGCTCATATATTAATATCAAGCTCCAGCGTCAGTTAATACGTTACTACTATAAAACAGAGCAGTGATTAAAGACTGCCAGGTGGGACTCTTGTGAACAGCTGACCTGCGACTTGTGGACGCCTGGAATGTTTCTGTGTAGATAACAAACCAGGCGATGAGTCTGTTTGTGGAATGAATGAATGAATGAATGAATGAATGAAAATGATTCCAGATGACATCTTCTGAAATGTGAGGAGTTCTTGTTTTTCTTTATTACATACCAACTGAATATCTTTGTCTCAAAGTAGTTGTTGGGCAATTGTTTTAAATATTCACTGACAAAAAGATGATTGTCTAATTAGTGGATAATGAAAACACAGATAATTGCAGCTCAAGAAGAGGTTTGCACTTTAACAAGCCAGTTTTGCTTCATGGTGACTTTTCTATTTTCAACAGAGCGACCCACACACACACTCCCAAAGATGGCTGACACAAACCAACAAAGTCCCCCCCAGCTAGGGCCTGTGGTAAGTTTACTGTCACATCCTCCAGCTTTTTCTCACTTTGTAAGGAGCTCTCTACTCATTCTACACACAAAGACGTTGTCACTAGGAGTGCTGCTTGGCCTTCACAAACATTTGTGTAGTGTGTTCTGGGCTCCGGGGCGATTCTTAAAGCTGGTGTGGCCTTTTTGAACAGAGGTATCCAAACTTCATGGAAACCTTTATATTCAGAGTTTAATTTTAAATGGTTTCATCATGAATTAAACCTTAAGAGTTTCTCAAAGGTACTGTTTATTTCGAGCAATAGTACTAGAATGCTGATATTGTGTCAGTGTTCCTTGTGATTGTGTCCATCATGTATAAAAACATAGTTACACCTTATCTCAAACAAAAAAAAGTTGCATATCTAGTTGTCATCAGTGAGTGTTGCACAGTTATGAATGTTTTTGATGATCACGATATTGTTAAAGTCATTTTTTGAGCATGAAAGGGATAAATGTGAGGGTGCCGTCTTCTCTAACTACATCATTTTGTGGGGGCGATTGTCTTCTATAATTGTAATCTGAATATTTGGGGGTTTCAGACTCTTGGTCTGATGATTTAAAACAGACATTTAAAGAAATCACCTTGGACTCTTGTGATTTGTATCATTCTTTACAATTTTCAAGTGTTTAGCTTTTATCATCCATTGAACTCTCTTCAAACTAGTCAGTTTATGTGCAAACTGTCTGAAATATAAAGATGGCCTTTATCGAGTGAGGTCAGCTGAGGGACCAGGTTCTTTCTGTTTCTCGTGACTGTGGCTAAGATCCTGATAAAATTAACTACCAGATTGGATTAAGTTGTTTTTTAGTTTGGCTGATTCATGCTGACGGTTGACAGAACATGACTGAAGGTCTAAGTTTTTCAGTAAAAATCTTTTTAGTAGTTGTGAGATAACAGAAAACCCAACCTGTCATTTCAAGAGCCAAAACAGAAAATCGTACCAGCTCTTTGCCTGAAAGCCTAACACAGCGAACACTGCACATCCTTCCCCCATGGTGCTGTATCATAACTGATGGAGCAGGTTCAATTGTAATGACTAATGTATGTGAGTTTTTTTTCTCTCTTCCACAGCAATTTTTAATGAGCAACAAGCTCGAAACCGCAATGTGGCTTTCACGACTCTTCACCGTCTACTGCTCCGTAATGTTCATTCTACCAATTCTGGGGTGAGTTCACTCAGTGACACTGTTTCATCAAGTTTGACCGACAGCAACACGCTGCTTTCACCCGCGTCTGAACAGATGTCAGAATATTTTGCACTGTTTGTGTGTTTCAGACCCTATGCAGCAGCAAACTTCTATCAGAGAGCCTTGTTAGCGAACGCCCTCACCAGTGCACTTCGCCTGCATCAAAGGCTGCCACGCTTTCAGTTGAGCAGAGCGTTCCTGGCCCAGGCTCTTCAGGAGGACAGCTGCCACTACCTGCTGTACTCACTCATCCTGGTCAACTCTTACCCCATCACAAGTATCCTTTCAACTTCAAACCTAGGCAAAAGATAGATGGATAGTTCTGTGTACCTGTGAGAAACATTAGTTTATGTGGGCTGTTTGTCTGCAAGGATTTAGTTTATTTAAAGGTTTAAATAATAAAGAAGAGCTACTTGGTCACTTTGGCTGCAGCTAGAATTAAAATCTGAAGTGGTATGTGGTCGTCTTAGTAATGAAAATCTCCTTAATTGACAGTCAGTGAGTCACATTTTCATGTACGTAACATAAAGGTGTATGATTCAGCATATCACAGGTGCTTTACTTCACCATATTCCATCATTCAATCATTAAGACAAAATCAAGTCCCTTTATTGATAATTATGCTGCCCTAATAACTGCAGGATGTCATTATGGAAGGTTTATTACCAGTTTTTTATGTTGACCCTTAACATTTGTGTCCAGTGAGCATCTTCCCAGTCTTCCTCTTCTCTTTGCTCCATGCAACCACCTACACAAAGAAAGTTCTTGATGTGAGTATAACCAGAAGTGACCTGCTGTGACTTCTAATGCTGTTACTTAAAGACAAATGACAGAAAGCCTTTGCTGAACATTGTTAAACCCCAGGTGGAAAATTGCCACTAGCCAAATGGTGTTTTGATTATCTACTCAATCAACGGGCATTGCTCAGAGACCCAATTATCTAATGAAGCTGATGATTGATACTGTGATTACCTTCACACTCACTTCTCTGTATCAGTATTCCATGTAAACTCTCTGCCTCACTGAAACTTTAACTCGCTGCAGTTTTGTTATCAGCTACTCATCTTTGTACTTTTGTTGTTGCAGTCTATGGGCCCCAGCAGCCTGATGTTCATCAGAAACCTCCTGGACAAACTTACAGCCAACCAGCAGAACATCCTGAAGTTCATCGCCTGCAACGAGATCTTCTTGATGCCAGCCACTGTTTTCATGCTCTTCAGGTACCTGCACACGACTCTCAAAAGATTTTTGTTTATTATTATTGTCAAGAGACATTCTGATATATTTTATTTAATGCACTGCAATAACATTTAATTAATATCTTCCAATATGTGCTTATGCAACCATCACCAAAGTCCCAGGTGGGACATGAAGGGACAGATTCAGTGCGACAAAACAAATGTTTTTTTCTGTTGTCAAACACCAGTTACTCTAAATCTCTGAAACTTCCTTTCAGAATTTGATCTAAAATCACAGGAACATGCAATTCTATAAATCATGTTATCTAATTTATCCATGTAGGTCAGTCTTATTGAACTGTATCTGCACTGCCAGCACATGTCAGCTTCATTAGTGCCCTCACATGGAATATGTTGATGTGCAAACTCTCAGAGCAACCTGTAGAGACCAGATGGGCATTGTATTGATTTGTATGTATTATACTGGTGTTCTGTGTGCTTGTTAGTGCAGCTAAAGTCAATATTAACAATGTTTTATAAAGCATTGAAATATAAAACATATATACTGTTTGTATAAGGTCAGTTTTCATTTATAAATATCATGTGTTTTTGACAGTGGCCAGGGGAGCTTGCTGCTGCCTTTCATTTACTACCGGTTCCTCACTCTCCGCTACACATCCAGAAGAAACCCATACTGCCGGTAAGCTTGGAGACAATGCAGAACTTGTCATAAAGCGTAGATGTAAATGATATTATAAAAGGTAGTTGTTATTGCAGAAATAAGAGGTGAAAATCCAAACATTTTGTTTATAATTCGTCATTGTTTATTTTTATAATTTAACTTTGATTGCAAACTAAAATGTATTGCATGTTTGGAACTATAGAAATGTTTGTGCTCTGCATCCACACAAGCTAATATTATAATATCTGTGTGTACTGGCCCAAATGTTATACAATCCTTTCAGTTGAGAAATTCTGGACATGTTTGATATCCAACAACAGTGCTGCTATTACATTGTTTGTCCATGAGAGGGCACTGTTTATTTTTCAACTGTCAAATTCAGTTTTGTTTGGTGGTGCAGTCTCGATCATCATTATTTTTCCTGAATTGATACAAAACTACAAATGTCTCTAAAATTAAAACAGTATTATAGAAAATAGACTAAAAGTATCATGTCTGAAGTGGAACAACACGTTTACCTCGAGGATTTGATTGGAAATGAACAAATATACGACTCTTTTTGATTGCAGAGTAACGCCGCCTGTTAATGTGCCACAGATATAAACAATCTTGAGACTGACTTTGCTGTGCTTTCAGAGTTGATTAATAAATACATGTGTTTCCCACCTCAGCACCTTGTTCACAGAGCTGCGGATTCTTCTGGAGCACTTCATCATGAAGCCTGCCTGCCCCGTCTTCTTCAGAAGGATGTGCCTCAGCAGTATCGCCTTCATCAGCCGCCTCGCCCCCACGGGGGTGTGATTACGCTCCATAAAAGTTTTATTTTCTTTATGTTTTTGTTTTTTTTCCACCATTTAGGATGTGACTTAAACTTTGATGGGGACAGACATTGCCATCAACGGAAGGAACCGTTCTTTGAATGTCAACTTTACAGTCTGTGCTCCAACTTCTCTGAATATTCGAGTACAGTTGAAGACCAGCCAGTAATGCACTGAAGTCTCACGGTGACATTCTTTTCCCATCTTCTTAATGTGACCTCATTGAAGCAGTGGACACCCCTCACTTTGTTACGTTCACTGAGCGGCGCACAGACATCAGCTGTGTTCTGTATGTATGGGCTGTTATTATTTCTTCCTCGTATGTCCTTATTTATTCATGAAGATTTCTTATTCTATGATGAAACATTAACATTCTGAGATTAGTAACTTAAATGAAAATGTGCTTATACATAATTAAAATGTTCTTTTTTTAATAATCATGTTGTGCTTGGATGGATGGAGGCGAGGGTTTGTTTGTTGTTTCTACCCAGTCCAACTTTTTTTTATGTGCATCTGATGCTCTGATTTGTCTAAACGCCTAACTTTAAATGTGTTCTATCAATGCCATCAACTCGCTTTTTTTAACAACATGCACAGTCTGTAGGCATGGTGTCAAAATGGGATTTGAATTGAGAAACAAGATATCTGCTGTATTTTATAGTATATTTTAAGCTACCAGACAATATGCTGTAGGGTTCATATTTGAAATGAGTTGCATGTCATGCGCCTGAATGCAGTCTGAGCTTGTCTCTCACTTTGAAAGCTGTTTTGAATTTGCGTCATCATTTGTTTGCTTCGTAGTTTTCTTGCTTGATGCATGCTCTGATTTATTTTTTTCTGACATGTTTAATGTTTATTTGCCTACAAACAAACCACATTTTTATGATAAGAATAAAGTGATCTCTTAATGAAACCAATAAAATAATAAAGAACAGTAATGTTGTTTGGGCTTATAATTTGTTGTAACTACTGTAGTTGAGCTTTGCTTCATTGTCAGCAAGTCTAACATTTATTAACGATCGATTCTGCTTCTAATGGATATGAATTACATTTATGTGTGTGTGCAACATAGTCTCACCAAAAAACCTTTACTCAAGGTCAACTTGCTATGATTTACAGCTTTTGACTCCATCTGCTGGTCGTCATCACAGGTAGCTCAGTGGCCACTGTGACAGATTTGTTCACCTTTGAAATGTAAAACAATCTGATACACCTGTTCTGCTAGTGAAGGTGCAATATGTAAATTCACCTGTTGAGTTTATGCTCAGTACAAACTGGGCATAATCTAAGTGATATAACATTACTACATGTTACTACCTTTGTTTAAAAGTATTATATTACTATTACTTTGTGTGTAAAGTAATCAAATACTAATTATACTACTGTTAAGTTACTTTCAACAAAATGCCCAAAACAATTTAAACGGCCTAGATCATTTAAGTAAGGCATTGTAACACTCATTTACAGCTAAAATTAATACATAACTGAAATGTGTTGCTTTTGTAGCACATTACAGTAAACACAACACTTCTTGTCATAATGTCAACATGTTTGTTTCTTCATATTTTTGTGTTTTCTACTAAGCTTCTCATGTATGGCAGCTTTAAGTTATTTACATTATGCCTGTAATGTCCATTTTTAACACTTGTTATAGTTTTTTGTAGTATTTTAAATATTCCTTCATGTGACTGATCAGGGAGATAACGCCAGCAGTCAGTGACCTCAGTGATGAACAGATGATTGATTACACATTAATTTACACACATTCGACCACGTCAACACAAACTGTACATTACGCCATCATGGGGTTGAATTAGATCAGACTACAGTTTCACCCCACAGGCATGTTGTCCATTGTGTGTGTATTAATAATTACATGTGTATTAATCAATCAGTATCAATGGAAAAACAAACGTTACACAATTTCAAGGCTGAAGACGCTTCTACCGAGTCAACCAATCAGGGCACAGCGTCAGTCTCTGACAATCCATCACATCCAATGGTGTCACGGCTTGTTGCGGCTACAGCGTTGCCATTAGCAACACATTGATCAGTTCTGAGGCGCCACCTCAGACGTCTGTGCTTCATATTGGCGTTAAAAGAGGAGTTGAGGTGAGTTTAACATCTCAGACAGACGCTGACGTCGCTCAGCAGGTTCACTTACAGAAGATTTCTGTTGTCGACGTGTTAGAAATCGTGTTAGCCAGTTAGCCTGCTAGCTAGCGTTAGCACGTCGAGCTAATCTCCTTGCCTTAACTGCAAAGTTAATCCCAGTCTCTCTTAACCATTAATGTTGCCGTGTGGTTGAGGTGGACTGCAGTTGTATGACCGGATAATCTACCCACAGGATCTGCACATAAACATAAAACATCAAACATCCAGCGGAGAAAGAAGATGGAGATTCACCTAAATCGAGTTGATTACATTCAGGTAAGTCCAGTCAGTATGTTGCTCTTTGAAACTGACAGTAATTGTTGAACATTTCATGAACTTTTCCGGTTGTTTTCTTACAGTAACCTGTTTTCCTTTGTACATTTCTGTCACATAGAGTTTTGTGTGCTGCTTTGTCTTCGCAGGTTGGTGTGACATCTCAGAAAACTATGAGGCTGCTTCCAGCACTGGGAAAGAAAGCAACCCAGAAGGTATTTTTAATCTGTCAGCACTTTGCCTGTGACTAACCAGCCTAACCTTGATTTATTGGAGTTTGAAGCAGGGCTGCATGAGATAATGAGGTCAAACAAGTCACATCAGATGATTCTAACAGGTATTACAGCTGCCATATAATTGCTGGTGATGGGACATGTGTTGGGGTCTTAACCAAAGTGTCATCTGGAGACTAAGACTAGTAGGTCAGGCCATCTCTGCAGCACTGCAGTACCTCATTATGATCCTGTTTAGTCACACATTTTACATTGTGCACAGTGTCGTCCATAATGACCTTGTCTTATACCACAGCGTCATGGTTCTTGGTTGTTGTCTCTTTGTTCCAGGTTGCTATTGCTGATCATGATGGTGTACTGACCTGCTTTGGGATGAAGAAAGGAGAAGCAGTGGTGATTTCCCTTCCTTACCATACAGCCAGTTGTATCTTAATGTCTTGAATTTCACTTTCTAACAACAAGAAATGTGACTCTGTTTCAGCCGGTGTTTAAAACACTTCCAGGACAGAAAATAGCCAGAATGGACCTCGGTGGAGCTGCAGGAACTCCCCAGGAGAAGATCTTTGTTTGTTCTGGTTCTCAGGTCCGAGGATTCACCAAGAAGGGCAAACAGTTCCTCACCTTTGAAGCCAACCTCACTGAGAGCATTAACGCCATGTAAGACCTTCCTCTCATCATTTTCACTGACTCGTGCAGAACTGTGTGATTTTTCACTGTATTGAACGGCATGTATCTTCTTTCCAGGCATGTCTCAGGAGCTGATCTTTTTGTGTGTGCAAGTTACATCTACAACCACTACTGTGACTGCAAGGACCAAGACTACTACCTCTCTGGAGACAAAATCAATGATATCACATGTTTGACCTCAGAGAACCTGACTCGCCTCGTACCGGTCCTGGCGTGCCAAGATCGGGTTCTCAGAGTGTTGCAGGTAGACAAAGATTATATTTACCATTCTGATGTCGATATACAGTAAGTTGTTCTACCTCAATATTTACATGGGATTTATTAATGTATGTAATAATAATATTAATAATATAAATAATATTATGCGTAGGGATCTGAGCTTGCCTATGACATTGAAGTCCCGGGCCCTCCGTCTGTCTTGGAACTGTACAACAAAGATGGAGGCAAGTTAACATCTCTGTGTGCTGAGCATTGAAACATAACAAGACTGCTTTATACCCGACATAACATCAGTGATTTGTCTGCAGGAGAGGAAATCCTCTATGGAACTACAGATGGCAAAATAGGATTGGTCCAGATCGGTGAGGATTCAGCTGCGACCAAATGGGAGATCGACAATGACAAAAAGAAAGGAGGTCTGTTGTTTACATGAGAATATCAAGGCTTTGCATGTGTTAGCCAGTTAAACAAAGGTGTTAGATTCATGCAACCATTCTTCAGACCATGTGAATATTAAACTCTTAATTCTTTGGTCAAGTTGCGATATTGTTTGGTATTGTGATTTTTAACAAAAACTGTTTTGTGAACTGTCTTTCCTCTTTCCTGTCTCCCATCAGGAATTCTTTGCATTGACACTTACGACATTGTTGGAGACGGAGTGAATGACATCCTGGTGGGCCGGGATGATGGGACAGTGGAGGTCTTTGGTTTTGACAGCTCCAGTGAGCCCACGTTACGCTTTGAGCATGTAAGTTTGTTATAAAGAATTGTTTTCTGCCCACATCTGTTCAATTTAGTGTCCCTGAAATTAAAAGGAAATAATAGATTGAGCTTTTCTAGGATTAAAATGTATTTGTTATATTTCTCCTTGTGCATTGATATTTATACTTGCTGTCCTTTTCTGAGGTGGTTGAGTCATTATCATTTTTTGTATTACATTATTGAAACACATCATTGATGGCTGAAGTTTGCTGTCTTCTCTGACCTCAGGTGTTGTCAGAGAGCGTGACTTCCATCCAGGGCGGCTGCGTGGGGAAGGAGTCTTATGATGAGGTCCTGACTGCCACTTACACAGGTGAGACTTAAAGATATCAAAGTTTTTTGCCGAGTGAGATGCAGCATTGTCTTGAGCTGTCTGACATGTTGTGTGCGTTATTTTAAACCCAACCATTAATATTAAAAAGTGAAGTAGGGTAGATACATGTGACGTGCACAAACCTTGCATTACTGTTGTGACCTCTTGTAGGATGGGTCACTGGTTTGACCACCGAGCCCCAGAAGACTGAAGCCGGCCCTGGAGATGAGGTCCGGATGAGTAAAGAGACTCAGTCCAAAGTAGAAGCCCTCAGGTATCCGCTTTATGTCCTTTTACCTTGAATGTATTTGACCTACTATGTGATCTGTTCTGAAGTCAGTTATATTGTTCCCTTCCAGGGCGGAGCTGGAGCAGCTGCAGGTCAGAGTCCTGCAGGGCCGTGAGCAGTACCAGCAGACCTCCCAGTCGAGCACAGCTGTCTCTGCTGTGCCCGTCTTCAGCATCAATGACAAGTTCACCCTCTGCCAGGACGATGCCAGCTACAGCCTCACTCTGGAGGTGCAGACTGCCATCGACAATCTGCTGCTCCAGGTCTGTTTGTTAATAAAGCTGGTGTCAGTGTCTCATAATGTATGAATCATTCTGTTAATCCCATGATGCAGACATAAATATTCCAAATGTAACCTAAAGTAGAATTTTCTCTGCAGAGTGATGTCCCCATAGACCTGCTGGATGTGGATAAAAATTCAGCTGTTGTGAGTTTCAGTGAATGTGATTCAGAGGTGAGCTGCGTAAACTGTTTCTACTCAGAACAAACATGCTGAACAAAGAAAGTCATGAACCTGCTGCAGAACAAAGAGGCCTGATGACTCTCTTATTGTGTTACCAGCAGCCTAATGGGAACTTCCTCCTGGCCACATACAGATGTCAGGCTAACACCACCAGACTGGAGCTCAAGGTAGCATTACAGCAGAACTCTTTCTGTTAGTTCTGCTTCTTTCATGAAAAGCTATAATACCATACTGGACATTCCTTTGTGTAATTATGAAATGGAAACATTTCTTGTAGGATTATATAATGGTTGTAAATTGTAAAATAGCCACTCATTTAATTTTCTCAAACTGTTTGATGATGCACTGCAGAGTAATAATCATCCTCAATAAATGTTTTCCCAGGTGAGGTCCATCGAGGGACAGTACGGCACCCTGCAGGCGTACGTTACCCCCAGACTGCAACCCAAGACTTGCCAGGTCCGTCAGTACCAGATCAAACCTCTGTCCCTCCACCAGCGCACACACAGCATCGACCAAGACAGGTAAAGTCTGAAATGGAATTTGAACTGAATCTGAAAATTTGATTTTTCATAGGAGTTTGGGATGATTTTAATAAATGATATTGTGATTTAAATTAAGTAGGCAAACCTTATTTTGAAGCGTTTTAATGTGTGTTTATTAAAGCTCCAAGTCAAAGGTGTAGTCAGGTGTTAAATTGATGGAATTAGAGCTGCAATGATTTATTGATGAGTTGTCAGCTATTAAGGTAATCAACAGCTACTTTGATCATGTGGTTTCTTTCCACCTCTGTGACTGTAAACTGGATAGCTTTGGGTTGTGGACAAAACGAGACATGTGGGGATGTCATCTTGAGCTTTGAGTCATTTATCACCATCTACTGGCATTTTAGACCAAACAACTAATCAATTAATAGAGAAAATAATCAGGCAATTTATGCTGCTAATCTGTTTGCTGTCATGCTGGATTTCAAGGCATAATGGGCATCATTACTAAAACAGACCATTTAACACGCAGTTATACAAAAATAGTATGTTCTTGTCAGATTTCATGAAAGAAAACCTTTCATGTCCCTTAGAGGTTGTTAGAACTATCGCTGATTTTTTTTGTAATGGAGTGAATTACAAGTTAAGTGCAGTAGCATCATATGACAAAATATCTGTGTTTGTCACTCAGGCCCATGAACAGGCTCAGTCTGGTGGGACAGTTCAGTTTTGCTGAGATCCACTCCTGGGTGGTCTTCTGTCTGCCAGAGGTGCCTGAGAAAACACCAGCAGGAGAGAGCATCACTTTCTATTTCCACAACACTTTTCTTGGGACGCATCTTGAAGCCACCTACTGGTAAATACTAGCACACAGTCACAGTAGGAAGACTCCTCTAGGATTACATTTCACTGCATGGATGTTTGTGTTTTCATCTACTTGGAATCAAACGTGCGCTTTCTCTGAATTTGTAATTTTAGCAAAGGGGAGGGTCACTTCAGGTCAGACAACATCTCCACCATCTCCATACTGAGTGATGTTCTCTCTAAAGAAGCTACCAAGAGGAAAATCAATCTCAACATTTCATATGGTATGATTCATTACCAGTGTTTGGTTTTTACACAGGATAAACTCTTGAAAATTAAATCCTGTTAAACTAATGTTTTGAATTTGTTTTTGTTAATCTTCCAGATATCGATGATGACTCTGTGAGCCATACCCTGAAGATGATCCATCCAAAGCTGGAGTACCAGCTGTTGTTGGCTAGAAAAGTTCAGCTTATCGATGCACTCAAAGTAAGTAGAATAAAATAAAAATAATAAAATGAAGCGGTTTGTTCTTTGGTTGAAAGCTTTAAGTCTTCTCTGGGGTGTTGACAGGCCTTTTTGGGTAATGCTTACGTTCATCACTTACGCACCTTCACCCCACTTTCTCTGATTGGTAGGAGCTTCAAGTTCATGAGGGGAACGCTGACTTCCTCATCCCAGAGTATCGCAACATCTTGGATGAGTCTGCTAGTCTCCTGGAGGAGTACAAGAAGCAGCCGGCGCACCTGGAGAGGCTTTATGGTGCAGCATTATCATGCATTTCACTGACACTCACATCCAGAGACACTTTCCATGTATCTTTAGTTACTTATTAACATTTATCACTTGTAAAAGCTGCAAGACAGGATCACTTTAACCCCTACGTTTTATTATATGAGCCTAACATTATGAAGAAAAGGTTTTTTATAAAGATTTATATTCATGTTTTTCTTTTTCTCTCCTGTAGGAATGATCACGGACCTCTTCATCGACAAATTCAAGTTCAAAGGCCAGAATGTGAAAACCAAGGTGTCCTCCTTGCTGGAGATACTCGATAATTATGATTTGAATTCTCTGTTAAACTTTTTCAATGATGTTGATATGTAGATCAGCAGTTAGATTTACATGTCGTGTCTCTGCACTATGTTTGTATTGTAAATACGAAAGAATTTTATGATAGTTACTCGTTGTGTCAATGATTTCATTATTCTGTAATTTAGATACTGTTTGTCCTGACTATGGTGTACATTATTTAAATATTCACAATGTCTTTTTGATAGCATTTAAATTCAAAGGTGGTGATTAATAAACCACTACAGGATGATACCTCCTCTTTATATCAGTAGCTCAGCTCCGGTGGAGCTGATCAGATATAAGCCAGTCGAATCACACAGAATGTATGTTTTTCTATCATAACTACCAAAGAACTGTGAGTTTCTCCTCTTCAAATACAAATTGTAGCTTACTTGTAACCACTGTAGGATTCATCATTGAAGGGACTGATGGAAAGGATAGTGAACGAATAGTCCCAAAAACATGAAACTCTACAGGAAGAAATGGACGTGTATGATACCACAAGATTAAACAACTCGCCAATCTGCTGTCTTCTGATTGGTAGAGTGATGAGTCAATAAATCAAATGACCATACTTTTCCTTTTTCTATCCTATTTACACTTATTTTTAGATATTTTAAAATATATATATGATTTATTTGAAGATATTTGAAATTCCTAAATGTTCAGTGAAGATGGTACACATGTGGTGTATAATGGTACACACACACACACACACACACACACACACACACACACACACACACACACTGGTATAAATACATCTACAAGGAAACCATGAGCTGCTCCCATCTTAACACATCAAGCACTGTTTGCAGTCAGGGGAGTTTTATTTTATCTTTTAGAATGTTTTAAATCTCCATTTTGGTAAACCTGGAGACGGAGTCGTTGGGATGATTTCTGTTTCATGTCTGTTTCTAATTCATTGTTTTTATCGCGTGCTGCTTGTGTCCCTTGACAAGAAGACTGTAATCTCAAATGGACCAGCCTGGTTATAACACAATTCAAAATATATACATATAACATTAGAGCACCAAAAGGGACCACTATGCTGCATAATATGTAATTGAAATATATTTTGCTGATAATACTATAAGTATCCATTTGAACAGAAGTGTTTACGGCAGTAAAATAAAGGATTTGAAACCTTCTTCCACTGCTGGCAACATACGAAAATGTTTCATCATCATCATGTCAAATAACAAACAACCAAAACTGTTATAGATAGATAGAAAACACCAATATGCACAATAAAATTGTAAAAAACACAGCTGTGTGGTGACAGTCTGCAGAACTACTGCAGCCAGCTGTCAGAACAGTGAGACAGAAGTTCACTACTGACATAAACATGTCATCCACATGCAATAAAAGTCAAATAAAACGTGTTGCATTCTTTTTGGGGACCAAAAATATTCAGAAAACAAAAAATCTGTTATGTCACAGAATAAACAAGTGTAACACTAAAATATCCCAACATCCCTAACTGTATCTGAGTAGTGTGGCTCAACTGTAAGCTGATTAACAGAAGGTGATTAAAAAGTGAAAACAGCACTGGAATAATGATTGCTGCCGATGACAGAATTAATGTGAACAGATACATGTGCATGAGCTTCACATACACAAACTGACAGTCCAACAATATAACGTGTTACACGCTTAAATCAGTGCAATGATCGTGTTTACTCACGTACAGTGAGCAAAATACAGCGAACTAATCAGAAGATGTGTTAAATAATGTGACGTAGGTGCAGATTAAATAACAGCAGCGTGTGTTTGTATTGTGTGCATCTGGTTAACGTTGTTGCTCAGCTGTTAACCTACATAACGTTCAGACATACGTTCAAATCTGTCAAACCGGATTTGAATTTGCAATCAAGCGAACATTGTACTCCCCCGGCCACCATACAATCGCATACGTCACTACCCAAGCCGTCTGTGATTGGTCCGTTTCAATCCTCGCGGGCTACTTGAACTGAGAGAAAGCGACGTCTGTGCATGTTTCTGGGTAAATGGACCGAGGCTAGCGCTCCTGGCTGCAGGTTGGTTATAGCTTCGAAACTCACGATATGGCGACTTAAAAACACGTTTAACGTTTTACAGATATTTCACCGCCGACTGATATTTTTGTGTTTTCGTCTGCTTTGTTTTAACTCTGCGTCTCCAAGTGTCGTTACCATCTCGACAGCTTAGTTTTGATTGAACACATCTTTAACCTTCCTCAGCAAGGTAGCAGCTAATGCTAACCTCGAGTTAACAGCACACAAGTGATCGTTTGGAAACAAAACTCGGCCCTGGTTCTTTTTTTCACGTACACGAGCACACGACCTCTGTTGTAGCTCGGTAACAAACGCAGGCGGGTTGGACTGTTGTGTTGTTTGAGGGGGAAACATGTCCGGAGCTAACAGAGGACAGGGGAGCGCGGCTAGTGAGTATCACAACCAAGAGAATATGCTGTCAAGACTGAGAGGCTCGCTGAAACCAAGAACTGCTGCAAATGAGAACCAAGAAAACCTTCCACCGAAACAAGCAGCCGGCAGCAGAACCGTCCTGGGACCTCTGCAGACCAACCAGCGGAGCAAGAGCCTGAACCAGCGCGGCACCAAACAGGTTGGTCCGGACGCTCGCTAGCTTGAGCTGCTGCCTGCAGCCATTGTAGGTTTTGGAGGCAACTAACTTCGGTCATCATACTAGTTAATGTTACCTGCATGTGGGGCTGTAGTGCCGCTTTTAACTCGCTTTTAACCTTTTTACAAACCTGCAGATGCATTGAAGTAACGTTATAGCTACAGCTACGCCTGTTACCCAGGCTGTCCGCCATTTTACTATCACCGAGTTATTGCCCCACTTTACTCTTAAAAGTAAAAGTAAAACAGACTTCATGTGTTGGGCTGTTCATTCTTACACCCGTTACTCGTGTCGGTAAATGATTTTCTGTGCTGCATCAAACACAAGTGTTCTCTGGCCTCCTGTTTGCGTGTAACACATTACATAAGTTGTCTCTTGTGCCATATTCACTCCTGCCTTTATTACAACGTAAATTACTTTTGGACCCCCACTTTGTTCTATCCCATGCTTTTGCTGCAGCCTGTTATAACATGAACCTCTTTGGTAGTATCAGCACTTTGAATATTGGCTTCATTGTAATTTTTGCCATGCTGCTAAAAGCATTTCTCAAGAGACAAACATCTGTATTGACCTGGTTTTCTGCTCCTAGGAGTCATCACAGCAGTTATCCTGCAAAAATGAAGACTTCAGCAAAAGCTGCTACGAGAAGCCCTCCGTCAAACAGCCCGCTTTCCAGATCCACGTGGATGAGCCTGATGGTGCCTGCACCAAGAAGCCACTACAGGTCGATGCTGTCAAAGCAAAGTCCATTGATGCAGAGTCTCCCCTCGCAATCAGCAATGCCGTGGCACGGCTCCGACAGCCGCTGGCCACCATCGATATTCCATCAGCGATGGATGTTAGCTTTGGTGAGTTGTAAATTATGATCAGTTCTTCTCACCAGGTGGGGAAAGATTTGAATCTTTACTGACACTGTAGCTCAAGATTTTGTTGTCCATAAGTTCTCGAATTTTACTGAAGTGAATGTCTAACTTTCCTTTCTCAGACTCTCCTATGGATATGTCCTTGGTTGAGGGGGAGGAGAAACCGGTTGATGTAAATGAGGTCCCAGAATATGCTGAAGAAATCTACAAGTACTTGAGGGAGATGGAGGTGAGCAATTCCTCACAGCCTCAAATATTCTTTCAGCTGCCTGGCCTCTTTAGAAATCAATATAGTTTTTAAAATTGCAAATATATTCTGTAGTAACACCTGGTGATGCTCCTCAGGTAAAAACCAGGCCTAAGGCAGGCTACATGAAGAAGCAGCCTGACATCACCAACAGCATGAGGGCCATTCTGGTTGACTGGCTGGTCGAGGTCGGGGAAGAGTACAAGCTACAGAGCGAGACACTTTATCTGGCTGTAAACTACATCGACCGCTTCCTCTCCTCAATGTCGGTCCTGAGGGGGAAGCTTCAGCTGGTTGGGACTGCTGCGATGCTGCTGGCTTCGTATGTGCACAATATTTAAAGTTTTATGTCTAGTCGTATTACAATTGTGCCCAAGACTTTTTTTTTTTTTCCCCCCTGTGACGTGACTATTTGCATATTCAAATGCAGGAAATTTGAAGAGATCTACCCCCCTGAGGTGGCAGAGTTTGTTTACATCACAGACGACACCTACACCAAGAAGCAGGTGTTAAGAATGGAGCATCTGGTGCTTAAAGTGCTCTCCTTTGATCTGGCAGCACCGACCATCAACCAGTTCCTCACCCACTACTTCCTCCAGCATTCTGTTAACAAACAGGTGGAAAGCCTGGCAATGGTGAGCTTACTGCAGATGTTACAAGCATCTTTTATATATTTGGCTATCTGGATGCAACAAAAGCTTTTTATAGCAAACGCAACTATGATCCCTAGCCTTTGTCCAGGGTAATCTGCATAAATTGCATTAACAATCTTTGTGTATATTCTCAGTACCTTGGGGAGCTCAGCCTGGTGGACTCTGATCCCTTCTTGAAGTACCTGCCATCCCTGACTGCTGCTGCAGCCTATGTCGTGGCCAACAACACAGTGACTGGTGGCTCATTGGTAAGTTGAGATGGAATAGTCTAATGAAGCGATAACCTCGTGTAAAAGTGGCATGAATCTTTCACGGGGGCTTAATTTTAACTGGAATGTGTATGCAGCTTTTTTGTTACAAATGCACCAGGCAAACAAACTGTAGAAGGGAACACTTGTTACCCATCAGGTGTTAAAACTGGGTTTAAAGGCTTAATGGTAACATGTGGAGGTAGACTCGGCCCCCTCATCTGGAGCTAATGATGGAAGTTACTGTGGAGTAAAAAGGCCACGCTAACACGATTATTCCATCTCCTCAGCCCAAGTCCTTGATGGAGATGACGGGCTACTCCCTAGAAGATCTGATGCCGTGTGTCGAGGATCTGCACAAACTTCACCTCAGCGCTGCTCAGCATGCCCAGCAGTCTGTTCGGGAGAAGTTCAAGGGCCCAAAGTAAGTAGACTGCGAACGACTTGCTCATTAGTTCCTTTTGGATCTTTTATTTTTGTCTTGATCTAAATGACCTCTTCTCTTCCAGGTATCATGAAGTTTCCCTCATCGAGGCTCCAACTAAACTGACACTGAACTGACGTCTCCCTTCCCTTATACATGTAGAGTTGTACCAGTCTTTTTTATTTAATTTTTTCTATTTTTCTTTTTAAATGATGTGGACCACAATTTCATACATCGCCTGCTCTTCTTAGAGTAGAGCTACATGTTAGTTTTTTAAAAAGGGTATTTTTAAATAAGCATAACAGACAATACAGTTTAATCAGGCAGTTTTAATTGACTTTTAATCAGACAAAATGGTGGTCTTATCACCACTCTAAACATTCTGCTTTGATCGACTGTCTTCACCTCAAATAAACCTGTGAATGTATTGAAACCCTGAAACCTTTTTCCCACTTTATGGGTTCGTTGTTCTGAGCAGTTGTTGCTGGTTCACCTTGAGGTGTGACCTTTAACAAGACCTCATGGGATGTTGATTAAAGTGTTTTGTCTGTCATGGAGTCAGCTGTTTCATTACATTTGTGTAACCCTAACATGTTGTCAAGGCTTCTTCTGCACTGTAAAATATGGCTCTTGTAAATAAAATTTCACTTAAAGTAAGACTTCATTTCTAAATCTTTGTCATGTTGGACTCATGGTGGCAGCAGAGGACCATCATTTGGTCGTCTTAAAGGTTTCATCAGGTCCACAAGGACTTCGAAAGTCTTTTTCTGCCAACTTGATGTAAAATCCAACTGACAGGTCAAAATGTGTCCCACCTGTACAGCCTGGTTCGTTTTTAAAGGCTGGTTTATTGACCTACAGTGCTTTTCATCATGTGCATGTTAGTTTGTGAGGCTGAACATTCAGAATGGTTTATCCTAAATGGGAATTATGTGCTTTGTAGTGCAAGTGGCTTCAGACTCAGGGTTTCATTATAGTATTGTCTTTAGCACTCTTTGACACAAGCAAAACATCTGGGATTTAATTTAAGATCACAAATTGAAGGAGCTAAAGGAATGGAGACATGACCAACATTTCAAGAGCTCAATATTGTAGCGAGGTAATGCATCAAAATGTTTCTACAGGGAAAACTGGGCGTACCACATGACTTTAAAAATCCCAGAATAGATGAAGACCTTATCTGAACACATGTTTGCATGATTCTAGAGAAAACCAATTTTAAAATGTGATTTTTCTGAGGTAAAATGTATGGGAACTTGGGGTCAAAGGAACATTTTGCATCTTACAATTTCGGTAAACGGTTTCCTTGTGTCCTGTACTCAGTGTTTCCCCCTCTGACAGTTAACTGAATGTTTGATGTCCTCGGCTTTCAGAAACACTGATCAACAATTTTCACCTTTTCCAACCTTTTTAAGGACTAAATTTATCGACCAAGAAAAGCTGACAGGTTAATCAACATTGAAAATGTTTCAGCCCTAATGAGCACGGAGTACATTTACAGTCTGAGCAATGAATGTGAAAACAGCCTGTAGTGTCAGACTGCACATCCAGTCATCAACAGTGAAGCTCAAACTTTCAACTAGGAAAAAGAAACCCACTTTGTGACGGGAGGTGGACTTCAGCTATTCAGTGAAATCTTGGCAGTATACAGTTTCCATATCATCCTGAAGTGATGCTGTCAATTGTATGAAATCCAGAACTGGCATACAGAATCCAATATGAACACAAAGGCAGACTGAAATATAAAGACGTGCTTTGTCCTTTTTTTCTGCACATAATTATTAATTGGTAAATGACAGAACAGGATTGACATTCTCCTCTTCAGGGATTTGATTTCCTCTGAAAGTGAAGGCAGCCTCTGGTGCTCTCTCCCCCTCCTCTCTCTCTCTCATGATAAACTGGGAGGCTGGCTTGTGCGAGGAGTCTGACAGAGGAGGAAACACAGCACAGCCCAGCTGCAGACGGATTTCCACCACTGGAGAATGGATCGCTCAAAGACCACGCTCACACTCTCAACAGGTTGGCTCTACTAACTGGAGGATTAAACCATGGGGACGGATGGGAATTCTATAACACAGCCAAACCAGCTGGACACTAGTTAGAACAATGGCTCCAGCAGCTACAGCACAGCATCTGTCTAACCTCTGAGAAGATCCAAGTGTGGGAAAAGGAGACATTTTTGGAAGAGGAGGAGGGGAGGGCGGGTTGCTGCCTGACCTCATGCCTGCCCCGAGGAGATTCCTGGTGGCGTCCACCTCACTGCCCCTGGCACTGGGCTGGGGCTGGAACCTGAGCCTGTACGTGGGGATGCTCCTGGGACTCTTGACCCTCATGCTGCTGCTTCTCTGGGTGCTCATCAAGCAGCTGAGCAACTCGGTGGGAAAAGCCACGCTGCAGCCTGTCCGTTCTCTCAGACAGCCTCGCTTTGAGCAGAGGCGTCAGCACCTGCCATGAAAATACGGGACAATTCTGCCAAAGCTCTGCCTGGACTGAGGCTTATTGGAATGCTTCAATGTGCTTTTGCAGATTTGTGTAAGAAAATGATTTTTTTTATTCTTGTTTTTGACTCAAGTGCTTATATTCCCTAACGAAATAATAAAAATGTTCATGATGTTACTTATTGAAACCACTGTCTATTCTTTTAGCAGCTTCCACAGCAGACATGCATGAAGTGGGGATGTTCAGAAAGACCATTATTTAATGCGATTTGTTTTCATATCTCAGATTAATGTACACAGCCGAGCTCAAACGTCTGCAGAGTAAAGTCAAGAGTTAGCCAAGACTAAATCTGAAACTCAATTCATGCTGATTAAAGCAATGCATTCAGGAGGGCAGGTTCACCTCCCCTCATCTTATTGGTAAATTGGAAGGAGGGATATTGAGAACATGACGCAGGTGACAAATATGAAAGCGAGCTGCTTTGAGGCACAACGTTCGTCAGCTCATGTCCATATCAAGTAAATGAGAACCCTGAGGCAACAAGCTAATATCCCCTGCAACAGCCAACACCTCGATGCTGAAAGCTGCAGTGTTTACAAAGCGTTAGCATACACAGGCAGGACTGTGACATATGACCCTTCATGTGACTCTGTATCTCTCAGTCTGTATGTGTTTACTTTGTGTTCTTCTTCAAGGTGGCCAGGTTGTCTTTCATGTAATAGTCAGATGGGAATCAATAGCCATTAGCCCAGAGGAGGGCATGTCAATTACCCCGCTGGTTTCCTTATTCAGCAGCACAGTAATACAAACGCCTGCAGCTCCGACAGAGCCATTCTTCATTGTAGCAAACATTTGTCAGGGGTGTAAACACTGGCATGTTTCTACAGGGGAAGAGATCGATCCAAACAATTCAATTAGTTATAGAAGATTGGACTGCTTCTTCTTCAGTCTTACATAATGTGCGTAATTGATCCGTTTGTTGGTGTTTTTATAGAATTTCAACGTTTTGAGAAATTCACTTCTTTGTTTCCTCGTTGACAGTTAGACAACAGGACGAATACCTCTCTCCTGTCTGTACAGTGACTGTGGAACTGGATGAGGCAGACAGTTAGCTTAGCTTAGCATAAACCAACTAGTCCAACAAGTCTTACTATCCGACCACAGCTCACTAATCAACAAGTGGCTTTATATATGCTTTATTTAATGTGCACAAACACCTAACACTAATTAACAGTTATTTTATATCTCTTTTGTCTAATCTGTACAAACACATGAGTGTTCTCAGCCCTGCTGGAAAAACCAGCTTGGACCAGCACCAATGTTGTGTTTTGGTGCTGGTCTCTGCTGTTTTTTCCAGCAGGGGGCTTTGAGCAGAACCAGGCTAGCTGTGTCCTTTGTGTCTACATTCTGGATGGGCACCTGTAAAAAGATGAATTCAACATTTTGGGGAATACGTGTATTTGTTTACTGGTTGAGAGTTAGATTAGACGACCGATACAAGTCTGTATGATAACTGAAATTGGAGCCAACAGCCGCCTAGCGTAGCTTAGCATATAGACTGGAAAGAGCAATAAAGTGAAGAAGATTGCAACTTGATTTAAAATGTCAAAACATAAAATAAAAATGGCTCCAGGCAGCCGGCCTGACAATAAATGCAGAAGCTAAATCAGTTTGAAACAACATTATCATTAGCCGAGTGAGTGCTAGCATTTTTAGCTTAGCAGCTACCATGAAGATTCTGATTATGACAAATAACTTGTATAAAGTCATTTTATGTTTGTCTGTTTGTTTTTTACCATTTAAATCCAGTCTCCTCAGATGTCGAGGAGAACGCTGCAGCGCTCTTTTGCTGTGAAATTCCTGCAAAGTTTTGTAGACTACTTCACCTGAATTTCAATCGGCACGAGGGTGACTTGAAAACGACTGCATTTTTTTTATTTTTGGGTGAACTGTTCCTTTAAGCTAAGCTATCAAAGCTAACCAGCCACTGACTCTAGCTCCAGCGAGCTGTGTGATAGTGCATCCATCTTCTCACCTGATTCTATCCAAAGACATTAAGACAGAAAAGCAATGAAAGAGAGAATTTTCCCCAAAATGATTAAACGTGGCCTCTCTGGACTGTAATAGTCATCTGTAAACATTTCACTTTCTGCACTAATAAATCAAGAAATCTTTGGGGATTTCTCTTCTACTGGTCTGAGCACAGGTCATCTCAAACTAATAACAGCTCACCTGTCTGCTGCCTTCAGCAGACACCTGTAGATTAATGAGCTCTGACATCTTGGACAGATCCCACGGCTGCATGTTTTTCATCTCCGCTGTTGAGCTGAAATATGTCCTCTGGCACGGCGAGGTCATCTGTGGACTCACAGTCCTCTTGTAATAGAAACAGTGTCATTACTCTGAATAATGATGGACATGAAAAGAGTCAGAGCAGCTTTTGAACCAGTTTCCACTGCTGGGTTTGTCCTGCAGGCAGCAGAGACGCTGGGCACAGATGGATGAGATCTGATGACGTGTGGTGAGAGATGTCAATAATGAAGGTTCCTGATGAGGACAACACAAATATGGAGACTGTCTCATATTATGTGTCCATTTTGTAAGACTGGTCACAGTTTTGATGGTGAGACAAGAAAAGATGGAAACACCTGCTCAGAGGTGATAAAATATAAATGAAGGTGAGCTGCCTCTGAGCAGGAGAAGAAAATGAAGTGCCACAGTGGCTGTTAGGAACATTTTGCAGCAGCTGATGTTGTTTTGCATTTTATGATGGACACAAGTCACAAATTCTGTCCTGTCTTCATTCGTTGTTGATGCAGTTTGTGGTGTAGTTGGCATACGTTGACTTCTCCCCCTGATTTTATGTTTCTCTCACATGTAAACAGGAAATTTAAAGTGTAAAATGTGAGTGAATAGAATGAAACCCGTGTCAGCCTGAAGCTACATGGTTCCTCACATCGAGCAGGTACCCACCAGAAAAAGCAGCTTTTATTCTCACAAAAAAGTCTCGTTCAAATGCACCAAATGTTCTCATGTGTTGTGGATGTTCTGGAGAGTTGGCCGGGTTATTGCTGAAATGGATCCATTTGCATCTGGTTACACGTGTCCTCGGCACAGAGCAGGATAGCTAACAGAGGTGGCCGGCGGTGGCTGGGAGGCTCTTTGATGGATGATTCAGCTTATTGTCTGTCAGTCGCCACCCGACAAATGGAGCTGTCCACAGCTCTGTATACCAGACTGTCCCAGGGGGCTCCGCTCATGAATGAAAACCTCACAGTGATTCAGTTTGGAAACGGACGATTCGGGGACGATAGTGGGAAGTGAAAGCACCAGTCAGCGTTTTGCAGGACAACTGGTTTGACTTTTATGACTCAGAAGTGCTCAGCGGCTGTTTTCATATCAAAACAAACTCTGAAGTCAAAGTTCAAACTATCTCAACATTCAGTAGCTTTGGATAAATCACATGACTGTCTTCAGTCTGAACATGAGCTTTACTGGTTCATTTGACAACAGCAAACAGTCATTCTTCATTCAGTCATTTGAATTAGATATTTTTCAAGACAGAATTTCAACACTCAACAAGACAACAACCATTAATCAGCATCCCTGTCCTGTCCAAGTTATGAAAATGGTTCATGTCATGTTTATTTAAAACATTAAATATTCATGACTAAATATGCAACAGTCACAGTCAGAGTTTAACACAAAAAGTTGAAGTCAAACACTAACTGAATCTGATGGCTGTGATCAGATTTAACTGACAGAGCAACTTGAGAAGAAGAAGAAGAGACGAGTCCTCATTCGTCTCATACGGTCATGTTGAGTTCAGTGTTCTCTGATAGTCGTCTTCTAACAGAAGAGTTAATGTGAGACATGTTTATTCAGATATCATGTGATCTGTGCTAAACAAATATTTACAGAGGATGATTTTAAAAGGCATGAACAGAGGAAAGGATCGCAGCCGATGGTGATGACACTGTTGGTCTGCTGGATCTCATCAGTAAGAAGCTGATTGAGTAAAAGATTTCAGGGCCTTTAATTTAAAGTCTCACGCTGAGATTCTGGCGCTCCAGTTAAGCAGTTCAGTAAATGCTGTCATGTTGTAACGGTACATTTATTTTACAGGATCTGATTAAGCTTGAAGATTAAGCCAGATGATGTTTGGATAGACTTAAAGTGATGACACTCATCCTTCAGATAAAATCTCCATCTTGTAGTTTGTATTCTGAGAGTTTTGTGATAATTAATATTCAAATGAAACTGATATTTATCCAAATATCCAATATATATATTATCCAATATCCAAAACAGCACATGATTCATTCAGCCTGATTAGACTTAATGCTGGTGGACTAAAAGTCGGCTCAGTTATGCAGAATAGAAATCTTGATTTAATCTGATACATAAAAAAAGAAAAGCAGCTTGTTTATTTGCAGCTAGAGGAAATTGACTCCATGTCAGTCTGGGAGCTCCTGTGAGATGAAACTGTGAGTATCCGTAACTGGATCACCTGAGAGATGGTGTTCACACTCTCATCTTCTCACCAGTTCTCACTTTAATTAAGGTTTGCAGGGACGAGGACAGCGATGATGATACGTGAGCTGCCCGTCGTCGCCTCGCTCTGCTGATCCCGGAGCTGCTGTCAGCGTCTCCTGTCTGTCTTCTGTTGGCTGTAACACGTGTAAATTAACTGCGCCTGAAAACATGTTGTCCCCAGAAATATAGAGCTTTAATTAAATTATTTATCATTTACAAAGACAGACAACCTCTCACAGATTGATTCATGACTTTAACATAATTACAGGAAGCACCTCAGGGTATTTATTCATAAAATATCAGTGATGTTCAGTGGTTCTGAGTATTTAAATACTTTGACATATAAATTTGAGGTACCTCTTCTCCATTATTAAGAAAGAAATATTTTACTTTATTTTATATATAACGTTTATTTAACAATTACGGTTATTTACAATGAGGATTTGAGATACAAATCATATGAAGATCCTGTCATGTTACATTGTACATCTACTCTGCTCTTTAGTACAAATTTGAGGTACTTGTACTGTGCTTGAGTATTTACATCGTATCGAACTTTATACTCGTACTCGACTTCAGCTCAGCGATAGAGATATTGTAGTTTTTACTTCACTTCGTTTGTTTGACCCCTTCCTGTCAAGAACAACCTGAATCTCCATTTTGACTGTTTGTATAAATTAAAATCCTCGTCCTTCTTCGGGTAAAGAAACTCTGGAAGATGCTTGATGACGAAGCTTATAAACAGCTGTTTTTTTCTTCTTTGGAGAGCCTGCGAGCTGATCACGGCGACAAACATATAATGATCTTATTGGATATGATGTACTGCTGGAGGCTCAGATACATATATCATGTTTCTGTATATTAATGAGACCATTAAAGGAGGTCAAGATGCTCTCCAGCCTTACTAATTCAATATATTGTTGTGTGTGAGCTCTTATTTTGTCATGTTACAGTTAATACTTCCTCCGCTTCTCTTCAGAACCATCATTTGCAGAGAAACTACACCTAAACTTAATCTTAAAGGTTAATCATTAACATTTTTGGAAGCAATTAACTGATTAACTCCTAAACTATCTCACAGCCTCTGGAGACACGTTCAGCAGCCTGCTGTCACTTTCCTGAAGTCACACAAAGCAGCTGAGTGCACGAGGTCATGATCTGACAGCGAGTGAAAGACAACACGGCGTGCGGATGAGGACGGACATGTTGTCAGCTTTCCCCCGTGACGCTGCAGCCAGCAGGGAGAATAAGAGCTGGTACCTGAGCCTCAGATCACCTGTGAGGAGAGAGGAAGCAGGCTGGTTGGTGAGAGCGCAGACTAAACTTGTTCTGCTGACACACTTACTGAGCAGTTAGATCCAGATTTAAAATAATTACATACAAACTCTGAGCCTGTTTTAATCAGGGTTTAATCGTCTTTTTCCACCTTCTTTCAGGTAACAACAGTTGTCCCCCATCAGAAAACAGGATGGTAAGTGTTTCCTTTCTTTGTTCTATTTTCTCTGAATTTAAATATTCTCAACGAGCAACAACCTTTTTTTACACAAAAAGCTTTAAGACGAGTATTTCTGAGCCACAGCAGCAGAACCTGCCTTCATGTTAGTGTGATGAAGTGTGACTCCTCTCTGAAAAGGTCACTGCTTTTTGGAGCCACACTGCGACAGGTACTGCATGATCAGTCTCAAACAGAACACATCACCAGGAACTGTCAGAACCAGCATCTGATTTGCATGTAACACTAGATGCTGCTGATGATCCCTGTGAAGATGCACTCATTAGTAAAACATTACCACGACTCGTGCACTCACATTGGGACAAAAAGAGAAGCAGCAGCTTCATTTGATATCCTTGATTGGATTTTATCCTCTCCGGCCTGTTGAGAGCTCAGACTGTCTGACGAGGACGAGTTGATTTAAGACCTGAAGTGATGGCGAGAACTTCAGTTTCAGTTAATGGCGATGGTCTAATTTGTACCTTATTGTATTACGCTGTGCGTGGAAACAGCAGGTACGTGTCTATTGTATCTCTGCTGGTTACAGTTTCCTGAGAGGGCAGCTGGGAGACAATGCTCCCTGATGGCACCGTCACTGAAGAGCTCTCTGTACTTAAAACTAGATAAAGCAGCCATTCTTCAAGATTCTTAAAACATTTATCCATCCTGATCAGCCGAGTGTGTTTAAGAAACAGGACTTAGATGGAAGCACGATGCAGAAACATGCTTGTATCTGAAACCAGATGTCATCAGGGTGAAATGTTTCTGCAAACCACAGATACGTTCACATTTGGCCACACATCATATCACATGATACATGTTTACTACCTGACTTTCACATCCAGAGACACAGATTCAGGCTAGAAGGCTTTCAAGCCAGAGACCACTGTTTGAGACGGTGTTTCTACTTTTGTAAGCGTGACACCAGAGTATATTTCCATCCGCGTTTCCGGCAACAAAATAATCTAAGTTCTGTATTGTAGTCAACTGGACTTGTTTCAGTATCTTGAACTCCCCCCCTAGTTAAACAGAACTGAAGAAGTTTCTTGGATGAGAGGTGAAACGTCTTCAAGACACTGAAACAAGTCCAGTTGCCTACGATACAGCTCCTAGATTCACCATGACGCGGGCGACTGAGAACTACATCAACATGTCAACCAAAAAGTGTTTTTTTTGTCTTTTTGTTTTTGTCTCCAGCCATATAACCGTCTAACACGGCTGTAACACCACCATCTCCTCCATCGCCCCAAATAAGTCAACTCAACTTGATATGACTGTATGGTAGAAATGTTGACGTAGTTCATGTGACACATACACATTTAATGTATTCATGGTTTGCAGAAATGTAACATGGCAACAATTTATTGGGCCGACCAACAATGTGATCACAATGCTAGCGTGGATAAAAATACTTGCATGATTTCCTTCTAGACGAGGAACACTAAATATTATATATTCATATATATTCATTGGGGCCCTGGCGGTGTCGTATGAGGGCGGCTCTCCAAGGCGGAGGTTGTGCTCTCGAAAGAAACATGAAACAGCTTCTGTGTGTGAAAACAGATGAACAACAACAGAACTGATGAACAGAAACCTTCAGTGAGACGAGGAAAAGATAATATTCTTTCCCTCCTGCACAGAGTTTGGTTCACGGCTGCAGCTGAGGTTAATGTTTTATTGCTTTGTTTCAAATGACATTCTCCCTGAAGAACAAGTGAGACAGGACACAACAAAGCAGCAGCAGCAGTATTTCAGTCAGAACCGGCCTTCAGACTTTTGATAGACAATGTTTTACCACAGGTGGGTTCTGTTGGTCGGTGGCAGTATTTCTTTTACGGGTCAGTGCATTTTATTCAGAACCATTTATGGTTTCAGTCTCAGTGTGTCTGTGGAGGTTTTATTCTTTTTAGATTTGGGAGTCATTATAACACCATCAGGACCAGCAAGGAGCACCAGAACTCTCGACACATTATAAAACCCAAAATAAAAATCCAGTCATCATATATTCACTCCTGCAAAACCTGTCTGGAGCTTTACAGCAAAACAGCATTGCAGCATTCTCTTTAACAATGGAAATATATGGGGACATTGGAAAACAAGATAAGACGTCCCTGAACCGCTCGTCCTCGTGGTCCAAGTCACCAAAGGCCTGAAGAAAACCTTCACTGAGCTGAAAGCATTATTCCAACCTCACATTGAGGGTGAACGGAACCTCTGTTCGGATCAGTTTGGGATCTTTGGGCTTCTGCAGAATTAAATTATGCGGGTCAAGTTGTACCAAACCATTTCAGATTTTTTCAGTTGTTTGTTTTTTTACATTTTTTTATGACCCAGTTTTCATGTTGGTTGAACTCTTACTCAGCTATTTTGCACACTGTGTAATATAGCAGTTAGAAAACAAACACTGCATTGTATAAATTCCAAATGTAATAAACCTGTGTTACTTTAATTCTTTGGCATAAACACAGGAGGATATATGAAGACTCAGAATCAAGACAAACACATAACGAAGCACACAAGTATGACAAGTCTACAGAGGCATTAAGAGAACATGTCCTCTAGATGTATAAAACATCCTCCGTGTCTCTCCGTCTGCAGGCGTACAGAGGCAGCGTCAGACCTTTCGTCAGCTTTAACGCCAAACACGATGCTGAAATCCTCCACAAAGCCATGAAGGGAATCGGTCAGTCTGCTCACACTCTGCACGTTCTACTTCTGAGGTCTGCTGTGTTGTATTTCATGTGGTGAGGGTGAACAGGTGAATTTGTACTGTAATTATTGGTCCACAGTAAAATACATCACAAGACAAACGAATAACTCTTCTTAATTTCCTCTCAATCAAAATAATATCCCCATAACATTCACTCTGTTGATTGTGTTGAGTGTAAATACTTTACTAAGAACACAAGCTGCAAAATAAATGTAAAAAATCTGTTCTCATCGTCAGCATTTGTGCGAAACGAGCAATTTAAAAGACTTTTACAATGTGAAGATCTCATTTCATGTAATTTATGTCTCTGTTCAGAAGCTGTTTGGTCAATAATTTGACCTTCGACCCCACTGTGCTCTACATGTGATGGGAAACAGCAATCGAAACGTCCCTCTGCTGTCATTAGTGTAAATCAATGAGCCCCATGACAATCACCAAATTAAAGGTGTAGCCAACTGCAGGAATTCATGGTGTGACAATCAACACCAGTACCACTCCTGCTAAATAGAACCTTGCTGACTATTAACACCTTTTCTTCCTTTTATCTCCTATTCTTACTTCCTGCCAGTTTCTCACAATAAGATGGTGATTTCATGTCGATCTATAAAAACGTGAGAAGACCAGTACTGACCTGAGTACACGTGTGCGCAGTCAGAGCTGTCACACAGATCAGCAGGGCTTTGTGCCATAATTAACATCTGGGTCCCTCAGAGGAGAAATCTCACGCTGCCCCTCAGACTGTTTGTCTATCTGAGCCTTCTCCTCCGAAGTGCTGGTGACTTTAAGAGCTATTGATCATCATGCTATTAGATCTTCTGCTTTATGGGGACGATTGTTTATTTGGGAGTTTATTCCAAGCTGTCAATTATTCTCAATGAGGTTTAGCTAAGGAGACGGGTGTAAACAGCCCTTCATGTATGAATGTGCAGAGATGTTAGGGTGAGCAGCTCACTGCGTATGTCATTTAATGCTTGTTTGACTTCTGGTCCAGGTACGGATGAAGACGCCATCCTGATGCTCCTGACATCCCGCAGCAACGATCAGCGCCAGCAAATTAAGGCAGCGTATAAAAAGGCCTACGGAAAGGTAAGATGAGCCGCTGGGAGCGAAACAGAGAGCGGCAGTGAAAATGATGGATGGTTATAGGTGATGTTAGCCTCTCTGTCCTGACGACACTCAGTCCAGCAGCAATAAAGACTCACAGGTTTCTGCATAAGAGCTCTGAGTCAGCTTCTTCTACCATTCCTTTATTTTCTTTGTCTGAACAGATTACTTTATATTTGAGTTACTGTGAATCTCTCCCGTTGATTAACAACAAGCTCATTCATTCCTACTGAAGAGTCAAATGTTTAAAAATGTACAATGATGAGTGATGACGACTATTTTAGATTGGAATTCAGAATTACATTAAAACAAAAATCCATTCATTTCTACTTTTCAACAAAACAGTTCATTACATCATCATGAGCTGAGAAAGATTACAACAAAAAGACAAACAGAACTTCAACACTAAACTACATGATGTTTTACATGCAAGTAATTTTACTATTAATATTCTTTTTTTCCACTCAAGCAACATTTTTGCGTGTTATGAAGTATAATTCACACACTGTACTTCTTCAGTGTCACTGAGCCTCTGCTGCACATTCAGCCTTCTACAGCATTCTGTCATTAATGATCTGGCAGCAGCTCGACAGTCATAAAGGGGAAAATGAATCGTTGAAGCTGTGGGGAGACGATATCGTCCGGTCTCCACAGGCCAGAGTGCTGTTCAATTAGTTATACAAGGCCTGTGCCATCTTATGCTCTGGATTGAAAGTAGCGAGTTAATTTGCTTTCTGCTCGGGTTATTGAAAATCATTTTGGGAAAATGAAACGCCGCCTGCTGTAGAAGTAGACGAGGCAGCTTTGGAGGAAAAGAGTTCAGAGGTACAACAAGTAGCTTCCAGAATATCTCAGAAAATTACATCGAAATGAGCCGATTTCCTTTACCACTGTTTCAGTGCACCTCTAACATGTAATGTTGGGGAGCCTTAAACCACTCAGACACAATAACATCTAAAATGACAACTGGAAATACTGATACCATAACAATGAAGCAGCAATGTATCTAAGAGTGCATGCTCTTATTTCCTGTAACTCACAGTGTCAAAAGATGCATCACAAGGCAGAAATTACAAACAGTTTACGGGAATATGATTCGCTGGCTTCTATCAGATGTGAGAATGGAAACAGGTGATCATGTGTGGAGACGGATGCATTCTGAGAGAGGACTCAGATATTGAGCTGTTAAAGAAATGACTTCTGTGCCTGCTGAAGAATACCGGCCAAGAAAAGCAGATAAACAGATTATACAACAGCTTTAGGTGTTCAGTTTGTCAGATACTCACATCAGAGCGACGCTGCACACTCACTCCTTCAGCTCTGATATCCAGGTTGTGTTCCCTGCAGTGTCAATACATAGATATATTTTCCTTTCTCCAGGTAAATGTGTAATGATCCAAACTGTTATCTGTATATAGTGGCAGTAATGATCTGGTTCCCGTGGTTGAAGAGGTCGGAGCAGACAGGGTGATACGCACTGATTAAATCGCTGTTTCTGAATGTTTACGGCCTGCAAAGAGCTGTCAGAGAGTAAATGAACTCTACCACTGCTTTTCTAGACGTTATAGATGTGCAGGTCTGTGCAGCACATGAGGGTGATGAATGAGTGTGCTGCTAAAAACAGCACTGCAAAAGGAAATAACAGTGGCAGCTCGACTGGGAGAAAGTGAAGGGAAGCAGTGATCAAGAAGAAAGAGATGGAGACGAGGCAGAAAAGCTGGAAGGACGACCAGAAACGAAGAGGGCGCCATGAAACACATATTGCACTATTTACTTTCAGACACACAGCATCATGGGTAGAATTTACAGTCAGGTAAACTACATTGTGCTACATACTCTGCACTGTAAGAGAGGTGGAGTTATGTTGTTTGCAATCCACCAAGAAGTAAAAGGTTGAAACAAAATGACAGCTGCTCATTCTGTCATCTGTGATGAGACTGCCTGTATCCATGACAACAGCTGTTTTACTTCACTTGTCACTGCTATTTTAGCTTTAATGAGGCTAAGGCTAGTGTTAGCGTCTCCAGGAGGCTAACATCATTGTTAGCTTCTTCAGTGGGCTAACATCATTGTTAGCTTCTTCAGTGGGCTAACATCAGTCTCTCTGTTTGTTTCCACTGGCTAACATCATTGTTAGCTTCTCTGGCAAGCTAACATCAGTGTTAGCTTCTCCAACAGGCTAACATCAGTGTTAGCTTCTCCAACAGGCTAACATCATTGTTAGCTTCTTCAGTGGGCTAACATCAGTCTCTCTGTTTGTTTCCACTGGCTAACATCATTGTTAGCTTCTCTGGCAAGCTAACATCAGTGTTAGCTTCTCCAACAGGCTAACATCAGTGTTAGCTTCTCCAACAGGCTAACATCATTGTTAGCTTCTTCAGTGGGCTAACATCATTGTTAGCTTCTTCAGTGGGCTAACATCAGTCTCTCTGTTTGTTTCCACTGGCTAACATCATTGTTAGCTTCTCTGGGAAGCTAACATCAGTGTTAGCTTCTCCAACAGGCTAACATCATTGTTAGCTTCTTCAGTGGGCTAACATCAGTGTTAGCTTTTCCAACAGGCTAACATCATTGTTAGCTTCTTCAGTGGGCTAACATCAGTTGTTTCTGTTTGTTTTAACTGGCTAACATCAGTGTTAGTCTCTCTAACAGACAGGTCTGAGCCTCTGAGTCATAATATTTAAGTGTTCATGTTGATCTCCATCTTCATTGTCATTACCAACAGCCCTGACATCAGTTATTGGCAGTTATCTTGAGGACAGTCGATGCCAACCTTATTTAGGATTCCTAACCTTTCCTTATATTGTTGGTATCTAATATTGTTCATGCATTTAAAGACTATCAGTGGAGTAAAATGCCCAGAGACAGCTCACTTACTCAGTTTCTTCCATGTTACAGAATGTACATGATGCAAAGATAAGTTCCATACAAACACAGTTATTCCTGTTTTGTCGTTCTCTCTTTATTAATCACCAGGACTTGGTCAGTGCGTTGAAGTCGGAGCTCGGCGGGCTGTTCGAGAGTCTGATTGTGGCCCTGATGACGCCGGCTGTCTCCTATGATGCTTCCCAACTGCACAAGGCCCTCAAGGTAACAGATGAAGGTCAACTCAGAAACTCCTCTTAATCCAGATTGCAGGTCTTTTGCATGCAAATGAGTTGAAACCGTCAGACAACACATTAACTTTCCTTTGGTTGCATTTTTGCATCTGTACTCCAACATGATGGGGAAGCACAGGAGCATCAGACCTTTCTCATGGCACTCGTTTAGACTTATCACAGCAGTAAAGCCACACGTGTGAACCACTTACGGTGATGAAGGCTTCCATCTTTTTAAGCCATGCCAATAAACCAGCATGCACAATAACAGAGCGCCGGCATCAGCTCGTTAAGTGTTACTCAGCTTCACCTGTGACAGACGACTTAAAGAGTCTGATGAGGATTTTCTCAGCCTGATTTTCAATTCAGAATGTGTCTGAATGGTTTATATTCATCCAGAGTAAATCTTCATTTACACAACATTAAAAAGTGTAAATATTATAGATGGATGTTTTGGCTAATGAATGGATATGAATTGCCTTCATATTGTCTAGAGAATAATGTCATCAATGCTAGGTTGAAAGTGGACAGCAGAGAAAAGTTAATACATATTTATAAGGTTCATGGAGCTGTAAGAGATCGAAACCTCCACTAATAATTTCATATCGGCAATAAATAACTTCAGATATTGTTAAAAGGTTCACAGAGAATTATCATCCAGCGCTGTGGCTCTGCTGAGCGTCTGGGCTGCAGATACACATTATTTTACCTCTAGATTAATACATTAATTAGTTATTTTGTCTATAAAGTGTCAGATAATAGTGAAAACGTTGATCATTCTTTCCCAAAGTCCAAAATAACATCCTTAAAAAATGTCTCGTCCAAAGATATTCAGTCGACTGTCACAGAAGAGCAAAGACACCAGAACACATTCACATCAGGCCGACTTGATCCTCAAAATAGTTGCAGATAATTTTACTATATGACAAATCAAATCAAATCAAATCAAAGTGTTTCTTTCGAAGTCTTTATTTTGTCTTTATCATCCTTGAATCTACTATTAAGACCAAATGTTTTGGTCTTAATAGTAGCAGCTGATGTTGCTTTGTGTGGCAGCAGCTTTAGGAGGTGATGACGTGTCCGTCCGTGGGAGTTTATCATTTCAAGACTTTCTCATTTAGGGAAGATTAAAAAAATATTTCTTCACAATCAACAAGCAGTCCATCGTACAAAAACAGGTTTGTGACAAGCTTTGTGAAAAGGACGAATGTCATTGTTGAAAACTGAGGAACCGATTACCTTGATGAACAAAAGATCAGTCTGATGCTGTTTTTGTGCCATTTTTGCATCAAGGTCAGATTGACTGTGATTGTTCTGGGTCAAATCGTCTTCTCGCAGCTTCTGCCAGCAACAAAAAACCAAAAACCTGCTCTGTGTTCAGTAAGCTCTCAGACTGAGTGAGTCATGGGTTCACATCCCGGCCTCAGAGAGCGTCTCTCCTCCGGCTGTGACGCTCAGCCTCAACACTTCACCATCAGCCTTTTATCTTGTGTTGCATGAACTTACTACGAGATGCATTCTGTTGTGCAGCTCTGTGTTTGTCAGCAGCTCTGTCAATTAAAACATTAAACTTAATTAGCATGTAGCATCTTCATGCTCGCTGACAGCCCACAGTGCAGGTGTGTGGTCGCTGCAGCCTCAGTCAGGTAGACATTTATATAAGATGAATGATCTGAGGTCAGAGGTGAAGGCTGTTTTTCATTAGAGCTGCTCCACAGATACAATCTTCTTATTGTCTTCACATTCTGTATCTCTGGCTGTCGGTGCAGGTTGTCACACCTGGAGGTAACAGAGCTCTTCATATCTGTCTCTTTCACACCAAAGTGTAACATCTGATATGTTCCACTTATTGACACTGTCGCTAACATCTAACTGTCTCTATCACAGCAACATGTTTCAGCCGTTATGACTCTTTAAAGCATCACTTACTCGCCTTGCTGCTTTTTATGTCGCACTAAAGTTTGATGAGGTTTGCCTGAGTTAATAACTTCAGCCCTCCTGGTTACCCTTCTAACTTATTATTCTTTAATCACATTTACATTTGTGTTACCAGCGCTAATGAAATGTTCAATCAAAGTGAAGGCAAAGCATTTAGGACTTGGCCGCAGCATCCCGTCACACCTCCTGCTCCGTTTGTTTGCTATGTCGAGACATTTGTTACTGAAAGGTTAATTACGGTGAAGAGAAGAGAATTAAAGGGTGAGAGCCTCAGAGCTCGTTCTGTTCGGTAAACTGAGCATCTTCATCCTCTCGTTTCAGAACATGTGCTGACAAATTACACTCCAACACTTCACTCAGCCTTTTCTCTTAAACAATTCTGAGCTCTTGAGTTTTTTAATCACTATTATTGATGTTGACAAACCTGAAAAAGGTGAGATTGCCACGTGAACACAAATCCATGTTGTCTCGTCCACGTCTTGTGTTCGGTTCGCAGGGAGCCGGGACTGATGACGACGTGCTGATTGAAATCTTGGCCTCCAGGACCGGAGAAGAGATTAAAGATATCATCAAAGTGTACAAGAAAGGTGAGTCACTGAGCGCTGATGATGAATGTGTTGCTGTTACTGACGAGTCTGCTGAGTACATGTTAAAGTTTTCACTGTCATCCAACAGTTTACACTCTTACAGATGCAACACATACTGAGTGACAGGTAGTAGTTAGTTACAGTTACTCGTTACCTCATTTAATATCAGCTGAATTATTTGCTGATCTTTTTCAAAGAGGAACTATGAAAAGTAACTTTTTAGTAATTTGCTGAATGTCTATTTTGAAATGCTGTGACATGTTAGAGTGCCAGCAGCTTCATTTCACTTTGTTATGGACAGATTAGTTACTTCTGTCAAAAAGTACACGGCTGTGTTACTTGAGTAATAGGAAAGATATCATGATATCAAAAAAGGCTGCGTTTGTCTGCAGTCAGGACAAAGTGACGAGCCGATTCAATTGTAACTGAATGATTTAATTTGAGAAGTTTTTGAGTAAAATATTTAGTTACTGGCAGAAACAGCACAGATGTTAGACCTGCTTGTGTTTGTGACGGTGTCTTTAAAGGTCCTGCGTGTTAGTAAAGAGGAGTCTCGGCTGGTCAAACACTGACGGATTGGTCCTTTAATTCTGGGGAAACAATTATTTCCAAAATAATTTCATAGGATTGAAAAAAACACGCTGAAATGTAAAGACTAAGCTTTATTGAGGTTTTTAAATACATTTCTTTCTTATTTCCTGTATATTTCTAGTAGTGTCTCTGCAGAGAGTAGAAGATGTAGAAGTCGTGTTTCTCTGGTGTATTTGGTCTGTTCACAGTAAAAGGCATCATCATCATCACTCTTCACTCTTGTCTCACTCAAATGTGTTCCTGCGAGAGTGTCTCCAGAAACCATCTCTAAATTGCAACAAACCACAATGGAAAATATCATCTGACAGCCGAAGGAGAAGAGGCCAGTTTATCTGATCTGGACAAAAGAGAAGGCCACGCTGTCCTTTAGCCCACTAATCACATCGCTGCTGCCGGAGATCCTGCTGCGAGCGCCGGACGCTCCGCTGGGGTCGATTGCAGCCATCATGACTTCTGTGAGCGGGAAGTGTAAGCAATCTTCTGCCTCTCTTCTCCTCTTTCTTCCAGAGTTCAGCAGCAAGCTGGAGAAAGATATCTGCGGTGACACCTCGGGGCACTATCAGAAACTACTGGTGATCCTGCTGCAGGTAGACGAAGGGGGGCTGCTGCCACAGAGACTCATGTTTCCTTTCCTGATAATGAGAGTCTGGTGAGGCCATTACAAAGTCATGAGAGGTTTAGGTGTGGGTTGGAGAGCAGCAGGGAAGGTGATGAGAGCAGAATACACTACAGTAGGTTCCTCTAATGTGTTTTGGTTTACCGACAGAAATGTAATCTAGGACGCTCTTCAGGGGTTAGCTGGGTACAGAGCTGCAAGTCTGAGCTCACCGTGTTTCCATCCACACCAACCTGCTGTTTCTTTCTGTTTATCAACCTGGCCTCCTGTCTGTCCTCCTGTCTGTCCTCCTGTCTGTCCTCCTGTCTGTCCTCCTCTCTGTCCTCCTGTCTGTCCTCCTGTCTGTCCTCCTGTCTGTCCTCCTCTCTGTCCTCCTGTCTGTCCTCTTCTCTGTCCTCTTCTCTGTCCTCCTCTCTGTCCTCCTCTCTGTCCTCCTCTCTGTCCTCCTCTCTGTCCTCCTCTCTGTCCTCCTCTCTGTCCTCCTCTCTGTCCTCCTCTCTGTCCTCTTCTCTGTCCTCCTCTCTGTCCTCCTCTCTGTCCTCCTCTCTGTCCTCCTGTCTGTCCTCCTGTCTGTCCTCCTGTCTGTCTGTAAAGGGGAGCAGAGAGGAGGGAGTTGACGAGGAAAAGATCGAGAAAGACGCCAAGGTAAGAGAGCAAACACATGAGAGTAAATACAGCAAATGTGCTTTTAAAACAAGTTAGCATGTTTCCCTCTGCTTTCAGTCTTTATGCTAAGCTAAGCTTAACAGCTGCTGGCTGTAGCTTTGTGTTCGATGAACAGACATGTAAGTGTTATCTTACTTGACTCCTAATACAAAATGAATCAGAATCATAAACTCACAGCAGCAGTGCTACTAACACTGAACGGTTCTGAAGGTCTGCATGAGACAAAGTGAGGTGCAGAAACATCTGGTACTGTGAGAGAACAGAACCGCCGTCCTTCTGTGCAGTACAGCAGCCAATCACAGAGTCTGAACTGCTGCTTCAGGTTTAAAAAGGTAACCTCGGGACAATAACTACATAAATCTGTTAAACACAGATAAATCTGTGTCTGAGGCGCCGCCGCTCCAGTGTGACGTCCAGTCCTGGTAGAGTCAAATACAGAACCTGAAACAGAACCTGCACAGCAGGAAGACGACGCCGTGGCTCGGATCAGATTGTTTCTTCTTTCAAATGTCAACACATTAAATGAATGGTCATATTTGTGTGGCTGCTCTCAGAAGGGTAATAAAGCTAAAGGTCGAGGCTGAAGAATCGCCAGTATGAAAAATGAATTACAGGATTTAAACCTCCGGGAAAGGAACAAATTGTTTCCCTTAAAACATTAATAATTATAGATTTTTTTTATGAGTATTATTATTTCTTTATTTGAATATTTTTTGTGTATCTGAGGGTAAGATGAGATAAATGTACCATAAAGGATCATGGATGCTGAACATCTCTCTCACAGCAAAAAAAAAATGAGCAAAACAAAAGTTTCCTGTGTTGTTTTGTCGAGTTCACGCTCTCACATCAGTGCCGCTGCCGCCGCCGCTGCCGCTGCCGCCGCCGCCGCCGCCGCTCGTTCTGTGTTCACATCAATCACGTCTGCAGAAGTCTGCTGTGTGTGTGTGTGAGCTCCAGTGTACAAGTGTGTACCTGCCTCTGCAGGACTTGTATGCGGCAGGTGAGGGCAAGGTGGGCACGGACGAGGAGAAGATCATCAAAATACTGGGCAACAGGAGCGTCGAGCATCTCAGGGAGGGTGAGTCTGTGAGTTTGACTGGTCAGAATAGTTTGACAGTTTGGAAACAACACACCTTCACTATCTATTCTTCTTGTTCACTATTATTTCACTTAAACAGTCCAGACAGCATTTGTAAAGGTCCGTTACTGTTCAGATAAATGTTTCTGATCAAGCCGCATCACTGAATCAAAGAACTTGGTGTCAGTGTTGAAGAGAAGAAGTCACAAATATCTTCAGAGAAATGAGGCAGATCGTGTCCTCAGAGGTCGACATGAAGCTGAGAGACGGTTTGTAGAGTTTATTAAGCTTTGATGAACAACAAGCAGCAGCTCAGCAGCGTCCCAACGGCAAAAATTACTCACCGCAAAGAAAGGTCAGGCTGGATCAGTTAATCAGTCAGACGCTCACCTGAACACACTCTGAAACATGTGGACGGACTCGAGCAGCAGGGAACAGCTGAGAGGAAGCAGGTGAGATGAAGCAGGTGAGATGAGGCAGCTGAGAGGAAGCAGGTGAGATGAAGCAGGTGAGATGAAGCAGGTGAGATGAGGCAGCTGAGATGAAGCAGCTGAGATGAAGCAGCTGAGATGAAGCAGGTGAGATGAAGCAGCTGAGATGAAGCAGGTGAGATGAAGCAGCTGAGATGAAGCAGGTGAGATGAAGCAGCTGAGATGAAGCAGCTGAGATGAAGCAGCTGAGATGAAGCAGCTGAGATGAAGCAGCTGAGATGAAGCAGGTGAGATGAAGCAGGTGAGATGAAGCAGCTGAGATGAAGCAGCTGAGATGAAGCAGCTGAGATGAAGCAGCTGAGATGAAGCAGCTGAGATGAAGCAGGTGAGATGAAGCAGCTGAGATGAAGCAGCTGAGATGAAGCAGCTGAGATGAAGCAGCTGAGATGAAGCAGGTGAGATGAAGCAGGTGAGATGAAGCAGGTGAGATGAAGCAGCTGAGATGAAGCAGCTGAGATGAAGCAGGTGAGATGAGGCAGCTGAGATGAAGCAGGTGAGATGAAGCAGGTGAGATGAAGCAGCTGAGATGAAGCAGGTGAGATGAAGCAGGTGAGATGAAGCAGCTGAGATGAAGCAGCTGAGATGAAGCAGGTGAGATGAAGCAGGTGAGATGAGGCAGCTGAGATGAAGCAGCTGAGATGAAGCAGCTGAGATGAAGCAGCTGAGATGAAGCAGCTGAGATGAAGCAGGTGAGATGAAGCAGCTGAGATGAAGCAGCTGAGATGAAGCAGCTGAGATGAAGCAGGTGAGATGAAGCAGCTGAGATGAAGCAGCTGAGATGAAGCAGCTGAGATGAAGCAGCTGAGATGAAGCAGGTGAGATGAAGCAGGTGAGATGAAGCAGGTGAGATGAAGCAGCTGAGATGAAGCAGCTGAGATGAAGCAGCTGAGATGAAGCAGGTGAGATGAGGCAGCTGAGATGAAGCAGGTGAGATGAAGCAGCTGAGATGAAGCAGGTGAGATGAAGCAGCTGAGATGAAGCAGGTGAGATGAAGAAGAACGTGAAGAAGAAGAAGAGGAAGCTGTCAGAGGATCTGCTGCAGGCCTTTAACAGGCTGCTGAACAGTGTTTTTATAAATGTTTCCTGACCTTTAACCTCGATGTTTATGTTTATGAACCAGAATAATAAGAACAATTATACATTTTAACTTGTTTGTTTTAACTACAGTGGAACGGCATGTTTAAGTCATAAACAGACCTCTGAAATAAGCAGATACACATTTGTTTAATTGAATGGTTCTTGTTAGAGTCTGGTAACGGTAAGGTATACTGTGGTTGTCCTCTGTAGTGTTTGACGCCTACAAGAAGCTCTCTGGCTCTGATATCGAGGACAGTCTTGAAGGAGAGACCACCGGGAATCTGGAGAACCTTCTGCTGGCTGTTGGTAAGACCTGTGATTTATCAGGGTCATGCTTAAGCTCCCTCTGGGTTTCTCTCTGACATGCATGTTAGGATGAAGTACAGCAGGAGATAACACTTGACAGGAGAAATCAATGCAGATTAACGTGACAGAAGATCAGTTTCACTCAGAGCGCCTGATGTCTTCTCTCCGCAGTGAAATGTGTCAAGAGTGTTCCAGGTTTCTTTGCTGAGTGTCTGTATAAATCTATGAGGGTAGGTGTCACACTGCACCGCCCTTCATACAGAAACACGTGTTGTTTAACTGTTCTGGGTCACTTTGTGTTTGTTTAAAGGTGCAATATGTAAGAATTCACACTCCAAACAAACAGGAAGGTTTTACTGTTGGGAATTTAAAGTCTCCACCTGCAGCAACTCCAGCTGTTCAATGTGTTCCTCAGCGCGCCGGAACTGATGACAACACTCTGATGAGGATCATGGTGTCGAGGAGCGAGGTGGACATGTTGGACATCAGAGCCAGCTTCAAGAAGAAGTATGGAGCGTCTCTCTACAGCACCATCCAGGTACGGATCAGTGCACACCGTGCGTCTGTATGACATGCAGCAGCAGTCTCATCCTTCAGGAGACGTGGTTCTCTTCACCGTCTCCCTGCTGATGTTCTCAACACACTCGTCTGTTCCTCTGCCTGCATCAGAGCACCAGCTGGGTGTTCTGTGGTTGTGCTGCTCATACACCATTCATGTCTGATGGAGTGCAGATTAGTGATTGACTTGTTCAGCCTGATGAGACGGCTCCCCTTCTTTTCACCAGTCGAGGTGAATGGATGTATTCTCCTGGGCCAGATGTTCAGCAGAGTTATTGCCTCCCTCCAGTGAAGCCCCACACGGCCGATAGTGAATAGATAAATAAGTCATTTTGAAATAACCTTTGAAGAAATGCAGCGAAATGTGTAAATGAACCAATATATATTTTCTTACAGAGCTCATTTATATTTGATTATAGCTATCATTATCTCAAATTGCTCCTTTTTCAACAGTATTTATATTTCATGGTGGTATTTCTCCATGTGAGATTTTATATCAGTATTGATGAGGTTTCGTGCTCATAGAGCGTCTCACAGTCAGTTCTTATGGCTCCAAACGTTGCTTTTCCTGGTGTGATTTCACGCGGCTGTGGCTCAGTGGGTAGAGCGGGTCGTCTAGTGATCGGAAGGTCACCAGTTCGAATCCCGGCTCCCCCTAGTTGCATGTCGAAGTGTCCTTGAGCAAGATACTGAACCCCAAATTGCTCCTGATGAGCAGTTGGCGCCTTGCATGGCAGCCTCCGTCATCAGTGTATGAATGTGTGTGTGAATGGGTGAATGTGGCATGTGTTGTACAGCGCTTTGAGCTGTCGTTAGACTGGAAAAGCGCTATAAAAATGCAGACCATTTACCGTGTTCGTGACGAGGCTCAGGAGGTGGAGCAGAGCACTGGTGGTAGTGATAGTAACAGGCCTGAACAGTCTGAGGAGAAGAGAGACGATGACTGTATGAGCAGTTTGGGGTTCAGTCTTGTTCAAGGTTAGTCAACATGTGGGGAGGAGGAGCAGCAGGAGGAGCAGGAGGAGGAGGAGGAACAGGAGGAGGAGGAGCAGCAGGAGCAGGAGGAGCAGGAGGAGGTCCAACCACCTGGAGCTTCACCTTCTCACATGCATGACGAGCAGCACATCAGTGTCCCTGGAAGAAATCTGCTGTTTTGAAATCAATATGTAGAAAGAAATTAGAGGAAACTGACTCAGTTCTTCTACTAAAACCAAACTGTTGAATGTTTCAGGCTGATGAAACTCTGCTGTGTGTTGTTTGTGCAGGAGGACACGACTGGAGACTACCAGAAGGCTTTGCTCTACCTCTGTGGTGGGAATGATTAATGCTGCTCTCAGACGTGTTCAGCAGCTCTGGATGATGAGTCACCGTGTTGCTGCTACACACAGATGAGATTATTGATCCAGTGCTGTTGATTCTTTCTGACTTTAGCTTGCTAGTGATTGAATTAGCGTAAATCATCCACTTATTGATAATATCCTCTTCATGAACAGCAGTTACAGTGTATCCAAGTTTAGCTTTTGTTTGATATTAATACACAATCTGAACAGAGAATATCTCCATCACATGGGAGCAGGTGATCATAATGTAGAGAATAAAGCTGTTTGACATAATTACACACTTTATTATAGAAGGTACAAGTCATTACATAATAAAGCTGAACTGATTGATAACTAATGATGATTATTGCAGGATGTATCACCTGTTGCTCACCATTAACATATGATCCAGTTGTGACTGATGGATCATAAAGGAAACGTTTCCCCCAAAGATGAAACATTTCTGGAGCAGTTGAAGCAGATGGGGACTTGTTTTAAATGTAACATTCATACAACTCATCCAGCATCATCCAAGTCTACGGAAGCCCAGACAACTCAAACTGATTTGAAAAGATGCTGTTTCACCTTGCTCTCAGCTAAACGTGTTAGCGAGCTCGCAGCTGCAGCTGCATGAACTCGACCACACGTCACGGTTAAATGATCCTCTCAGATCACTTCGGGGTCTCTGGGCTGCGAGACTCTCAGATGATGTTGGACGAGTTGTATGCAGACTTTTATTAAGGTTATTATTTAAAGTTGTAAAACACGTCCCCATCTCTCATTTTTGGGTGGACTGTTTCTTTAAGAAACTCAGTTACTTCATAAAGTTATCAGTATGAGTTTAAGTCAGCTGGATTTCTGGTAAATTAAAGTTTATCTAATTATTTGTGTTAATTGTCTAAATGTGTTCCTGTCCAGCTGTGTCAGTTACTCCAGCTGCTGCATGATGTTTCTAAAAGAGGACAACTATATAAAAATACACACATGTCTTCAGCTGCATATCTTCTGCTTCACTGTAGATGATGTGATAAAATCATAATAACACAACAGGAATTATTGATCCTTTCAGCATTAATACATGTATTAAATCCTCATGAGTCATGTGTTTGTTGCTCCTTGAATGTATCTCTGTACTCTGTGCTGTGATTATGAAGTGTGACCGGTGCTTTGCCTCAGTCATGTTCAGCAGCGTCAGTGTGAAACAACTGAATTATTAAACTCTGTGTGGACAGCACTAACTCTGACCTCCGGCTCTCATTAAGTACAAATCATCTGGCTTGAATTGCAATGTGTCTCTCAGTGATCAATAAGTAAATGGACACTATCAGACGTGCTGATTGGTATAAAGACATGAAGGAGCCTGACGTCAGACTGAGTCAGCCGTCAGATGAACAGATGAGAAGTGACGTCCGTCTGCTGCAGCTGATCCACAGGGTGGCAGCAGAGACTCTGCCTGGTTTTCATTCTCACTGACTCAAGACGGTTAAATACCACAGAAATACTTCAAAGCAGAGAAACCAAGTTATAACTTTAAAAATCATTCATGGTTATATATCATATTTATGTTGTATCCTTAAGTCGATAACAAGTTGTGCTTTTAAAAAATCTGTTTTCAAAAACTGGATTTCAATTAGTTCAGAGCTCAAAATATTCAGCTTTTATTAGGTGTTATTTAGGACTTTAACTTGCTGGAATCATGAGACCTTTGAAATATATCGCTTCTGATTAACTAAAGTATTATTATGATCTTCTGTCTTATTATCTTGTGGAGGATTTCATGTCCCTGTGAGTCAGACACATTTATGTCTGCAAGTTAAAGTAGAATTTTAAATAAAGTTCTGAGTTTGAGAAGTTCTCGTCGTTGTTTAATGAGCCCGTTACAGTGACGCTGTTGTTGGAGACATTAGAATATGATGTTGTTATGTGATGCTCATCGCTGAGACGTCAGCAGCAGACACCTGATGACAGCGAGGACAGGAAGTCACAACAGCAGGATTATTTAGCTGCTGCTCTCTCAACATGTCAATCTGAGTTTGGTTTCATAAACGTATCCAATCAATTAAACATCAGAAAATCAACCTGAGTGAGTATTCATGGTCGTCTCCGTATGCTCATAAATTCTGTCTGCCAGACGACGTGTTGTTTTCAAAAACCACCTGAAGGTTCCAGTTTTCATGTGTTGGCATGTTTCCCTCAGAGGCTCCTGCAGACACATATTCACTCCACATTACCTCAGAATGACTCGCAAATTGACTCTAGTTAAAGTCCTGCAGGTACGGAGACAGAACTGTATTTCCCTTTGAGCTTTTATTGCAGTGAAGCTCCTGTATTATTCTGTTTTTGCTTTCATGTGGCTCAAGATAAGAAAACAGAATGTGAAGACTCAGTTTGTTCAGGCAGAACAGAACGAATCCAAACAGCAAGGAATCAAAATGTGAGTCTAAAAACACAAAAAATGAGCAAAACATCATCTAAAGAAATGTATAAAAAGGAGAGAAACATTAAACAAGTTGATTTCTTAAAAATGAGAAACACTTTCAATGACAAGGAAGAAAAAAATCTTGTGTATTTTGAAGATTCTTTTTTAAGTTTTGACTTATGTATGTGACACTTATAATGCAAAGAATCTGTCTGTCTGTCTGTTATTCACATTTCTCAAGAATTGTTCATCTGATCTACTTCACACTCGGCAGGTTTGTTGCTGAGAACGAAGTGTGTTCTGGAATTTGGTGCAGTTTAGACATTTTTCAATATCAATAAATTTTGAATTAAGCAAACTTGCTCCTGCCCAGCAGCAGGGTGGACTTCACCTCTCTGGCTTCTCACTTCTGCAGACTGAAGCTGGACTCACACGTGATCTCGCGGGGAAGCAGACATAAACAGAATGGAGGCAAGTGTGATGAAACAACTTGAGAATAACTAAAGCAGACGGTTAAACGAGTCTGAATGAGAGAGGAGACACAGTGGACACAGGTGTTCTGTTCTTCAGTGAAAGAAGAGGAGGAGGTGAGATTATGTTTCTGTCAACAGTAGTATGCTAGCTAATGTTAGCCTCAAGGGCTACAAAGATTACCGCTGCTTCACCGGCCTGTCAGCTGCTCTGAGCTCAGTGGGTCGCCTCTCTCGTTGTTGTTGTTGTGGTCCAACTCAGGAACTACTGATGTAATGATCCAGAATCTAAATCGTGAATATCAAACATGTTTGACATCATCAGGACATCTGTAATCCCCTCACACTCTGTAACCATCATGGACTCAGACCAGATTTCTCCTCCCACTGCTGCGAGGGACGAATTGGGATTAAATCTGAAGATCTTGACTTGAATCTTCTACATCTGCAGGGCAACGATGTCACATCAGGTGTTCTGCTCAGTACCGCAGGAGGCAAAGTGTCGGGTGTGATTTAGTTTGATCTGCAACAGCACGACCACAGACCAACCAGTCTATTGTGATAAAGTATTATTATTATTATTATCATAAGTAGTATTTCCAGCTGTTGGCCGTTGATAGCCGTCCTCTAATTGAAATGAGTCGAGACATTCCAGTTTTATTGTTGAAGCCTGATTGGAAACAGTTCAGTGATTCTTTAATGAGAAAGTTAATCAGGAACGAGTCCAGTTTATGATGTGTTTACTGAAACCTACTGAAAGTTAGAAGAACATGTGAACTGCTCAAAGACAGCGTGCGCTACCAGAGGCACATCACACAATAACAACAAAACTGTACAAACACTTTATGAACTGTTCTGAGATCTCACATATGAGACAAAAACACTCTCATCTGTCTCAGTCTGGGTGGTTTGTGTCCAGTGGCTGCAGGTTGTGACCGTCATAAATCAGCTGGACGTTCATTAGCGCTGCAGGAAGAAGCTGTAAACCTCCAGCGTCATATTTCATTCACCAATAACTACAAAGGTGAGTCGTGTTTCTACCCTGCTGAAAACCAGCATAGACCAGAACCAAAACCAGCACCAAAACACAACATATGCTGGTCACCAACAGGACCATTAGAATGGCAGAGGTGCTGGTTCTCCTGCAGGGTATATATGTACAGCTCAGTGTGGTTAAAGAACAGAGAGCTCTGCTGTGATCTGTCTGTTAAATGTCTGTTAGAGTCGTGCACTCTGCACACTCATCAGTTTCATTTAACGCTAACAATGTTTTATTTGTGGCGTCTCATTAATTCCCTTCAGTTCTTTCTAATCTTCAGCTCAAAGCTCTTTATAAAGCAAATGCCCATTCACACACACACAGAGGCATTCAAGCATGTAAGCCTGGCACACACACACACACACACACACACACACACACACACACACACACACACACACACACACACACACTGTGTCAAATCTCCTTACAGTCAGTAGTGAGGGGCGTGTCCTCTCTACTCTCAGTTTGACCAAGGCCCACATCTCTCAGCCAATCAGGAGCCACGGTCAGTCAGGCCACCTGTAAGTCCACACCAGCCACAGGATGGATGAACTGGATCGGACCATAAAACTGCTGAACATGAAGAGATTTAAAGCAGCAGGAGGTGCTAAACCTGAGAAAGCTCGCTGCTGAGCTGAACGAAACTCTTTCCACTAACAAGAGCTCCTCTGTCGCTGCACGGAGTCGTCGTCCGTCCTCTGAGTCCTGCACCAGTGCTGCACCAGTGCTGCACCAGTGCTGCACCAGTCCTGCACCAGTGCTGCACCATCCTGCACCAGTCCTCCTCCTCCTCTGTGTCAGAGTCTTACCTCCCACACAATGTCCCGCCCACAACCACACCTGACAGTAACATCTCACACTTAATAAGCCTCTAATCAATTACAAAGTTATATAAATCTGCAAAATAACTAGTAACTGAATTTATCAAATAAAAGTTGTGGAGAGGAAGTTGTACTTGAAATACTTTAAATCTGGACACTAAGATTTAGATTTGTACGGGAAGTCAGGGTGTTCTGTACAACATGTTCTTCATTCACTGCAGCACATGGGACATTTGTAGCAGTCCACATATTTGGTATCTTATTAGCTGGTTATCAGTTTTGGATCTGGACTGATTGCAGTGGATTCAGATCACCTGTGCAGGTGGAGGCTGGCTCCCAATCAATGATTCAGAGCAGCTGGGGGCGTTCCCCTCCCAGCCAATCAGGGTGTGACGACGCCCTGACTGAAAGGCTTAAGACAGGTTGGAAATGGCACCCAGGTGGCTCTCACCCTCATTCTGAATCTGCCCCGTTCTGAATCTGCCCCTGACCCGTTCTGAATCTGCCCCTGACCCATTCTGAATCTGACCCTGACCCGTTCTGAATCTGCTCCTGGCCCATTCTGAATCTGACCCTGACCCGTTCTGAATCTGCCCCTGGCCCGTTCTGAATCTGCCCCTGACCCGTTCTGAGAACCTTGCTCCTCTTCAGATCACCAGCTCGACTCTCTGGTCTGTTTGGGTCCCGTGTGTTCTCCTGGCTGCCCGCAGCTTTCTTGAGGGAACGTTGTTTGTTGGGGAACCTTTAAACCCAAAACCCCTTTACAGCTTCAGTGCACCATGTTCGTCCCCTGGAGGTTGTAGGAGCACATTTGTTCATTATATGTGGACGTTGTTGGTTTAGAGTTGGTGGACATTGAGCATTCCACTAGTTTTACAGGTGTGTTGATTATATTAGTCTGTAGGTTGGCTGCTGGTCTGTTTACTGTCAGTACCGCCTCAGTTTGATCTTTTTGAAAAGATCGTTGGTGAATGATGCGACTCATTTTCAACACGGCAGTTGATCTTTATGTTATTTAATCAAATGAAGCAGTTGTTAATGTCTCCTCTGATCGCAGTGCTTTGCATCACAGACCTCCTGATGGAAACAGATGATTTTCTGCAGCTGTGTTTCACAAATCTTGCTTGAAGGAAAAACGCCTCCCTCCTCCTATATTCTGCATTCCTGCAGTTACTTTGTGACTGGCCTCTAATTTACTTTCTGCTGCAGCCACAGTGCTCAGTCATCTGCCATGATAGGATTTCCTACATGGCCCAGAATGCAACCTGCTGAGAGTCTGCGCTTGATGGATTTCAGCTGTGGTGATGCATTATGTTACAGCAGGAGATGAAGCTGAAATCATCCGGTAAAATGAGAGTCATTCTCCTTTCTCAAACACACCATGTCCTGCGGCGGCTCGGTTGGAGCTGCTGTGGGTGGAGAATGTTTGTGTCTCGCTCTTATGAAAAGATCTCCGTATGATCAGCGAGTCAGCTTTGATCAAAGCACTCTTTGGGGCCTGAATCACGTGTTGTGCAGGACGATGATCCTGTTATTGATGCCAAACATAATGTACAACTCTTCTGTGTCTTCTGCCAAATATTTCTTGTTAGTTATCTGACACTCCTAACAACAGTCTGCTTCCCTTGACTTTGATTTTGTAAGAGTAGCATGTGATGTGTTTAACGGTTTCAGGCTGTGAATGTGGATTCAGAGGCCTGTCAGTGCCAAGGTATGCAGCCAAGAGCCTCTAAAGATCACACTCCCTCTGGTTAAATGACTGTGTCAATACCGGCATGCTCAAACTTCTAATCTCCCAGCAAATACCTCCAGCAGGACCGTGCACTCACTTGGAAAAGACAGAAAGGGGCTCTGAAAGACTGCTAATTATAATTGTAATTTATAATTATATTTCATAGGAGTGTTGGGCCGTTTCTGAGGTTGAACCTCAGAATGATTTAAAACTCCACAATCGGATTTCTCTCAGCTTTTATGATTCATTTAGAGACCTGCAGACCGAACAGTTGGAGGTTGAACTGATAATTCAGATCGACCCGTCGTCGTATTCCAACAGCTGAATATGTCGATCGCCAGCGTCTCCCAAAATGATCCATGTTTTTTACTACATATTTTTCTAAAATATAAAGATATAGATATAAACTAATAATTAAACTCAATCTTACAGAAACAAATAAATGTAATTATTTTGAATGGAAGAGGGCTCGCTTCTATTAAATCAGGATAAAATCAGTTTTTTGTGAAATTACATAAAGTTGTGCACAAAGATTGAGAAGGATCCAGCTACCTGAGCCACATGTGTTTATAACACAGAACAACCAAGTACACAAAGTCACAGAACAACGTTAGAAAATGGATAGAAAGGTTTTATTGAGTGTCAGAGCCAAAGTTAACAATGATTACATATCAGGAAGGTGCAGAGACTCTACAGATGATTCTGTGAGGATTTACTGTGAAGGCTCTATAAGAACGTGCAGTTGTGACTTCACAGAGCTGAACTCATGTCAGTGTTTCAGCAGTCGTAGTCCTGCACCATAGTAAAAAAGAACGTGCAAACGCTGGTCCAGGATCTGCGGCAGTGCTCCTCTGCCAGCTTCTTGTTGTCGTCCTTACAGGATTTGACAGCTCCGGGTTCAGGCCGTGGGCTGGAAGGAGAGTCGGTCTTCCTCTGTGCACTGTGGAGTCTGAAATGTGCTTCTCTGGCAGCTCTTCTGCACATACCGGCCTTGACCAGCGCTTTACTGTCCTGGCACAGATTCTTCTGCTTCCTCAGCGCTCTGGCCATTTGCTTCCAGTAAAGTTTGACATTGGAAGCGTACTGCGGACACACAGACGGCCTGGAGACGTACTCGCAGCTGAAGCTCCTGCCCCCCTTCTTGCAGGTGACTCCGAGCACGTAAAGCTTGTCACCTGTTGCTGCCCACGTGCACTCTGACTTGTCTCTGGTGACCATTTTGCCCTTAATGGGCTGTGCAGAGACAGATTTGGGCTGACGGCTCACCTTTCCCCCCGGCCTGTCCTTGTGTTGTCCTCTGTCCACCCCTCGTCCTCTGCGTCCATGGCTCTTCTGACAGCTGCTCAACATCAGCTGATGGGAAAAACAAGCCAGGACCAGCAGGATGGTGACATTGGTGAAGAGAGCCATGAAATCAGCACAGCACACTCTGCAAGAGGATAAATTCAGATTTAGATCTCTAACCTCAAACCCTGTTCACTTCCCCTCTTTAAAGAAACATTATAATCCCCTTTTAGACCCGTGAAGGCTGTCAGTAATATGTGCACAGCATTTGAGTCAAAGACAAATTTCCTTATGGGAACAAAAGGTGTGTCGTATCACAACGTAACAAATCGTATCACAACCTACTTAACGTATCGTATTTATTGTATTGTTTGAATCACAACATGACGGATCGTAACGTATCATATGTATTGTATCGTTTGTTTTGCATTGAAACACAACATGATGGATCGTAACGTGTCTTATCGTATATTTTCGGTCTCTGAACAAATAGAATCATATTGATCTATATTGCACCATATTGTATCATATAGTAACACAATTTTAGTCTCATTACCAACTCATCAGAAACACTGTGACACTTTGTGACGGCTACAGATCAACAGAGCCGACACATCAGTGTCTGATGAGACAGAGAGAGTTTCAGCACAACTCCTGTTGAAACATCTGAAGTGCTTTACAGACAACACAAAGTTATTGAAGAGATTATAAATGAGACACAAGGCATTTCAAAAAGTCTGACTGAAAGAGATTGGAAGATAAAAATGAGCTATGTATGAATAATTCAGGACTCGAGTGAGAGAAATATAAGGTAAAACAAACGTCAACACGACTTTAAGTGCAAACACACTCTGTAGCAACACAACATGGATTCAGCAGAACAAATGTAAATAGATTAATACCATGTAGGAATGTGAACATTACAACATTACAGTAATGACAGCTACCCCACACACACACACCTGTACACCTTCTGATACTGTATTAATTACAAATCAATGAGTTATTAGGCATGATTACAGATGAAGCAGTAATGAGTCAACGTACCTGAAGTCCTCAGAGGAAACTTACAGTCCTGACACCTGAAAGCTCCGAGTCGCCTTCACCTGCAGCTCCAGCCTGCTGCTGCAGATCAGCCCTCCCCTACACACACACACACACACACACACACACACACACACACACACACACACACACACACACACACACACACACACACACACACACACACACACACACACACACACGAGGGCTTACACAGTTTGCTGAGTTCACTAGCCAATGAGAGAGCAGCCTGTCGGAGGTATTCTGAGTCAAACTGCTGCCTATAAAATCAGTTGTGTTTCAATAAATCCTGCAGAGGCGGGACACCTCAAACCAAGACATGCTTTCATTAAAAGAAGCTTGAGATGCAGGTTTTTAACATGTTATATGCTAACAGAGATGGACAGAGTACTCCACCCCAGTACTTGAGTAAGAGTACAAATACCACTGGTCAAAATTTACTCTGTTACAAGTAAAAGTAGCTCAGTCGACATGTTACTCGAGTAAGAGTAAAAAAAGTACTTGCTTTTAAAGGTACTTAAGTATCCAAAAGTACATGCTTTTAAACTTATTTTAAGTAAAAGTAAGAGTAAGAGTAAAAGTATTTCTTATTTTTCACATCAATGAATTACTATAATTTCTTCTAAATGAATTTAAGGAGCTTTTAACTCTTGTTTCTGAGAATGAACTCTTTGAAACCACCTGCACTGATGTGCTTGCTTTTAGAACCACAATGTTATATAAAGCCTGCAGAAACACCTATAAAACAGATACAATGAATGGATCACAGGAGGACAGCAGATGTTGCAGATGTTTATTAACAATCATTAAAACTGTAACCAAATGAACCTGCACCGTCCAACTAACTCTCTATCATTTAGCTAAGTTGGGAACTGGAACCCCCTCAGAGACCAATGTTGTCCCCAGACCACTGGCTGAGAATCACTGCTTTACAAAAAACTACATCTGATGCAGCCATTGTCGAGGTTTTGTGTTTGAAAAACGCAGTCGAGAGCGTGGCTACTTTGGTGGTATCCTTATGGGGAGGGATGATCCCAGTAGATCCCAGTGGAGAGCGTGCACTGTGATAGGTTTCCTTCTTTGACAAACACAGCTTGTGTCCAATAGTATTTTAGAAAAAAAAAAAAAAAAAGAGCAGACCTGAAAGTAACGAGTACTTTTCAGCCTTCCTAGAAATTAACTCGAGTAAAAGTAAAAATATCTGTCTTGGAAATGTATTCAAGTAAGAGTAATAAGTACCAAAGAAATCTAATACTCAAGTAAAGTACAAATCCTCTGGATATGTACTTAAGTACAGTACTCAAGTAAATTTACTCCGTTACTGTCCACCACTGTGTGCTAATCAAGTTACTGAAATGATTCTGGTAAATCAGATGAGATCAGAGATCATTTCACCTGAAACTACACAGACCTCACTGCATCGTTCTCTGACAGCTTACATCTCCGTCTGTCCTTCGTAGGTCTTCAGGTCTGAATCATCACCACACTCAAGTAGCAGCAGCTGCGGCCTAGAGGGAACCGCTGCCTTCAGATACCAGAACCAACGACAGCACCGGTGTCATGCAGAACATATCTACACTAGGTTTAGAATAACTGAATGGAAGAAATGATGCAGCAGTAACGATCAGGGAAGGACGAGGCTGCACACATGATTTCTCCTCAGCTGTCTGCTTCGGCTGATCCTCAACTTCTCATCAGCATTTACTGAGAGTACAAACCGGTCAACACCAGATTTATAATGAGATATTGTGACTGTCAAACCAGCTGCTTCACAGCAACTTCTCTTTCAAGCCGTTTATCATGAACAAATGCAAATGAGTGAGTGGTGTAACCTTCTCTGTCCACATGTCCAGCACAGCCTGCCAGAGATTAACTGACTGCAGATATCTTGAAACAGCCAGACGTCCCTGCAGGAGGAAATCACCTGCTGACTGAACTCTGTTTGACTGAAGCAACAGCGACACCTACAGGTCAAACACGGAACAGCAGCTAATGATTTCCAAGAGGCCATCAAATCTCCTTCAGCTTAATGTTTTTATTAAGAAGGAACGACACAGAAAAAATAAGAAGAATGTTTATTTATTTATTTGATACAATCATTTTCACATTCAGTACACGTGTCACACATGTCGGCCTTTTCAGACCCAGAATAACCTTATTGTAATATTCAAGGTAGTATTAAGTGATGCAATACACAAGTTAACAAACACACGTACAAATAGGTGACACACGAGTCGTCCGTCTCCCCTGTGCTGGGCTCACGTGTTGTAATCTAGAACTTACTGTGAACCATTTTGTTAAACATTTGTTCTTACACATCTGAGACGGGTTTTTGTTCTCCGGCTGTGACGTTTGGAAGATTTGGAAGATGATGCACGCAGGCTTCAGTAATAATCCGGCCCTGGACGTCTCAGCAGTACCATCCCTTCCCCTGAGGAGAGCGCTACAGTTCTTCTAGCTCGGTCAACAGACTCCTGGTCTGGAATTTCCCTCCGAGGGCCATTTAATCAGACAGCAGAAGTTATCTTCATCAGAATTTAAATACAGCTGTGAATAACAGAGACGGGGAAATGATTTGCATCAGTTTGCAAAAATGAGACTTTCTCAAATGAACGCTGGAGGCAAACTAGATTTAACCACACAGTCCCTCATTCCACACAGTACTTTTAGATTAATCACAAATCAATAATAGAAGCTGTGCTGATGGCCAGGCCTTCCTTACCCTCCTCGTTAGTTCCGAAACAATCCGATGACGTAGCCACAGATGCCTTGAAGTGACCTCCAGCAGTACTGTCGAGCCATCCTCTTGGCATTCGTCTCAACAGGAGGTGTCGTCGGCTGAGTTCTGCTTCTCTGTGTGGTTCTTACCCTCGGGGGGACTCGGACGGGTTTCCTTGGTGAATCAGGCCTCGTAGGTGCAGGAGGTCTTGCGGGCCTTCCTGGTCTGGACGACCCCCCTTCTGTCCACGGCCGGGAGAAGGAAGCAGATGATAAGACCATCTGAGCGTCATCACCTGCCGACCTGCACATGTGAGGTTTGATCTGCCTCGGCCCCTGGCAGGCGTTGTGGAGCTTCCTGAGGCCCCACATCATCTGGACGAAGTAGTGACGCGGGTTTTTGCTGTAGGTGCGGCAGGTTTGAGGCGTGCCCAGGTATTCACACCAGTAGGAGCGCTTGCTGCCCTGGCAGGACAGCCTCAGCCTGGTGAAGTCCCCTTGACCGGTGATGATCATGTTGCAGACGTCATTGTCCTTGGTTTTGAATTTGATGGGATCTTCCCAGATGCTTTGCCTCCTGACGCTCTGAGCCTCAGCTGACGGAGGGCAGCAGGCGAGCAGCAGGAGCAGGACGCTGGCCTCGGTCCACATGGTGTCGGACAGATGCTGAGTGGCAGAGCAGGACAGAGGTACTGCTCGAGCTGAGGGTCCCTCCTGCTATTTATTGGCCAAGCTCACAAAGAGGGAATTCAGGGTATGAAGAGAGAAAAAAAAAAAAAAGCAGTCTGCGTAAACGACAGCCGAAGGGGAGGAGGAGGAGGAGAACGGTGACAACATCAGTTGTTGCTGTCTGGAGGAATCGAGGGGCCACATGAGATGTTGGTGATGCTCTCGTTCATCCAGCGCTGATGTCAGAAGCACAAACTGATTCTGAATCTGAATCATGTCAGTTTCATCTGAAAGAACAATTTCTCACACATTTTTCTTGCCAGAGGGTTCATGTAATCATGCAAACAACATAGTTTTGGATAATCCTCCCGCGTCTGCTGACTGCATCTCAATTATAAAGAAATGTGTTGTGTCTGAGAATTCACTCATGTAAACGAGCCGCCTGAAGCCTCAAGTTGTGCCTGTTTTAAAAGGCAGCTGGAGCTCAGAAGCAGGCAGTGAAGCCTATCATTTCCTCCAAACATAAACACAATTAGACGGCACAGCCGCAAGGAAACGTGAGTGGAAGTCACTCGCACATGCCAGGCTAAGTTCAGTGTGGTGTGTGTGGTCAGTAGTTCCTGTGCCATTAAAAAGGACAAGAAGTGACTGTGTGAGAGCAGCGTGGGCGTCTGGTCTGATGGAGAGGAGAGCGTCTCAGATGGCTTTATTCTGCAGAAAAAGGTCCCATTATGAGCAGTCGGCACATCAGGAAGAGATTTAGCTTCAGCAAGTGGACTGAAAAGAATTGTAGCATCCAAAACGCACATTGTCACATAATGTGTGTGTGTGTGTGTGTGTGTGTGTGTGTGTGTGTGTGACTTTCATGTCATTTCGTCACCAGGAGGACGAACGCTTCTCTTTTTTTGATATGAAATTCTTGAGCTGCTAAACACTTTAAATCCTGTCTCCTCGAACCCCTGACGCTTTCTGTCTGCTTGAGATTGCAGCAGTTTCACTGACAGACAGTCTGATGTAACTTTCATACAAATACAAAGTGTGCTGTTTCCTGCTGTGCATATATAATATGTGTGTGTATATACTGAGAGGAGAGACTTTCTCCAGTGAAATAAATCTATTCAACTTGTCAAAAACAGATAAATTAAAGAAAAAGACACATTTGATACACACTCAATAATATATAATATATGTAGCATTTTCTCTTCTATCTCAATTAGTGAGTTTTCCTCGTTACAGTAAAAAATATAATGCAATTAAATGTGTCAGTACTTTTCTCCAGAGATGCTTTAAGTACATAATGTTACAGCACTGGAGCTCCTGCTGGTAAGTTCATGTTTAGCCCCTCGAGCTAAAGCTGGTCTGTACATGAAGTTACGTACAACATGTTCAGAACCAGAAGAAAACCTTCCAACACCGCGTCTGGTGTGCAAACAAACACAGTAAAATAGATTTCCTCTGAACCGCTGCTTCTGTGTTTCCAAGTGTTTTTATTTTTTGTTCTCCTATACGAGACTGTTTAGGAGGAATGAGTCGGCATGTGTGGTTTTGCTGCTGGCGTTCATTCACGTACTGCTGAGAAAAAACCTCAGAGCGAAGCTTATGGAAGGAGATAATCATCTCCTATTGAAAATAGCTGACCAGTAACGCAAACAAGTGGGTTCTGCTGGGCAGCGGCAGCACCACATTAGAATGTGCAGCGTTGTGTTAGTGTCTTCAGATGCACTGTGAGCACAATGTCTCCTGTTACAGGTCATTTGTTTTACAGAAGACAGAACAACATCTGTCATACACTCATTTCAGCAGAACACTGTTGTGCTTGTATGATACTCAGGTTCATAATGTTACTTTGGGTTGCTAGAATAGTTAAATACTTTAGTGTTCAAAAAACACATCAGTTTTCTCAAACACTGTTGAAGGAATACCCAGTCTGCTCTGATTGGTCAGCTCACGCACGCCTGAGCCAGCACCGCTAACAGAGCAGCTGTTCTGAGTCAGTTTGTACTGCCAAACTAGCCACCAGGCATAAATCATGCAAATGTGTTAGTGAGGTTATGTGATGTCACAAAGTCACAGGAATAAAGGCGGGACTGCTGGAGAGGCGTTTCAGGAGCCGTGTTCTCTGTAGGAGAGACGAGCTTCTGTCTGTGCAGGAAAACATTAAAACTATAATCGTCTCTTTAAAACTGAAACTCTGCTTAGAAGCTGTTCGGCACTACAATGTTAACAACACTGAAATAAAGAATGACAATAAAATAACAATACATTGAATTTCAAAGTTTATTCACAATTTATACACTCTCTTTTCACCAGCACATAAAAAGTTCCTCTTCAGTGGCTCCATCAGTGCCAAACTCTGCAGCATCGCAGTTCCACCAGTGACCACTGACGGCCTCCATCCAGACTTCACACAGGCCTACAAGATATATCTAGTTTAAGCACTTGGAGTAATCATACCACTTTTCTCCCATGACGGGTCACATCCAGACTCTAGCAGACAAGAAACTCATGATAGTCCTGTCAAAGTGAGCACACAGACTTAAAAAATGTCCATCTTAACAAGAAACAGGTTAAAAAAAACTTTCAACAAGGCTGAACTTATGCTAACTGAAGCCATTTTTAATTTACATCATTGCAAGGTTTTATTCATTTTTTTAAATACAGAATACAGTCTGTAAACTATCACATGTGTACTGGGGCGCCCATTAGTTCTGTTGGTAGAGCGGGCGTCACATGTGCAGAGGTTCTGCCTCGCTGCAGCGGCGCGGCCCGGCCCGGCCCGGCCTGCTGCATGTCACCCCTCCCCCACCCTGTTTCCTGTCATCTCTCAATAAAGCCATGCAACAAACTACCACATGTACACACTAGTATGCAGTACTGTTCATGTATAGTCGTACCTATATGAGCTAGCTGTAGCAGCTAGCTTACTAGCCTGGATATTTAGTGTCAGTCTGTGGGGTAAATTAAAAAAGGAAAGAGGAAAGTACTCTAAAATCGTGTCGGCTCTTTCCTATAATCACAAATGTGAGGTGTAAACATTGTAATGTCTTCATTTATTTCATCTCGTTCACAGTTTTTGACACAAGTTAATCTAGAACATATTATAGTAGTCTAAACCCTTACGTTAGGTATTTACTGTAGGCTAGCTTATTCTGCTACTTCACTGTTGGCGTCCTCAGAGACAGTTACTCAAAATTCCGTTAAGATGGACATTATTTTTTCACAGTGTGCGTCGACACCATCAACTGTGCAACTCATTCTACTGGTTTTCGACTACTTGATTGACAGCATTCGCTCGGCCCATGACTGGATTGTCTAACTTTTCACCAGACGCTGACAGCAGCTGCAAATCTGACCTGTAAACACGGAGGGGAGGTGGGTGGGATAACTGGATCGGCTTGCCCAAATGCTGTAGTGATAAATTCTGCATATTCCTCAGCCAACATCATCAGTAAAGAAATACAAAATAACAAAAAATAGCTCTTGAATACATTCACTCGTTCAATATCTTTTAAATGTATGTATCCAAAGCTACCGAGGGGTTTAAAAAGCAGACACAAGCACATAACTGATGGACCGCTAAAGACCTGAGACCTACGGTAAAAAACAATTTGGCTTGAGAAAGTTTTTCTCCATTTTAAACATATGTGATCACTTTGAAAGCAAGACAGATCTCAACTGTCATGTCAGTGAATTCAACATGATGGTGTGTGTTGTTAATTCATCACCTGTGGAACGAACTGTGAGCCCGACACGAAGCCTTAATCATGTGATTTAAAGGGAAAGTCCACCATGAACACTTACACTGTTGGTAAAATGGTCTAAATGGATCTCATTGTTTGTTGTTGTATTGTTGGTACTGCTGTGATTAATCACCATTAGTCTGATTCATCGTATCCAGCCTAAAGGGAAGAGTCCCAAAGCGGTCCAAAGATAAATGTGAGGCTCCAAGGTTATTATTAAAAATAAAGATATAAAACACATCCTGAATGTCTTCTGTAATCTGTGTGATTTCTCCTAAAGGTTTTATACATTGTCAGCCCCTAGATGTTGGCCACGCCCCCTTTCTACCTGGCACAGCCCTCCTCCCTCCCACCAGACTCCATTAACAAAAACAGCTATTTTACCTCACAGATCATCATAAACTTCCTAAATCTAAACTTGATATGAACCAAATAAAACTCACAAACTGTCTTTGATTAGTTTGTCTACCAACAATCACCAGCTCTGGTTTTACACAGCAAATAGTTGTTTGGTCCAGAAGAGGTTAAAAATCTTATATACAACCTAGAAATTCTTAGAGGTCAGAAAGTTTCAGGTACAGTCCTTCTCTTTACTGACACAACACCTGGTGGGAGGAGCTACGACTACAAATTGCCTGATTTTAAAAAGTAACTTCACAGAAAAAAATTGAAACCACAAAGTAGCAATATGTAAAAAAATAGACACTATTTAAGTTCTGATTATAAGTTTGTCTCACTTTTTATAATTTTATGGGTTGTTTAAAGGCATTCTGGGAAATGTAGTAAATTAAGACCTGACACAAAAGAAGCTGACACAGGTTAAGGAAAAGTGACTATGCTAAAAAACTTAAAGTAAAAATGAAAGTGTTAATAAACGTTTAAAATCTCAGGTCGATGTTTCTTTAACAGTGTAAGTGTCTGGGCTGGATTTTCCCTGAGCACATCTGTCTAAACACCAGGTGACACACATCTGAAAGGCAACCAGTCATTTGCAATTTTCCCCAAACTAGTCAAACTGTGGATGTTTTGTAATATTGTAAACATTTTCTTTTTTTAAAATCATGCTAAATTTCCTCATATTAATCACAAAAGTCCACCAGGGAAGCAGCTGTTCCTGTATGTGTTGGTATCGTCCAGTCCTCAGACATTAAGCTTCACACTGCTGCTCGGTGGAGTGTGAGACATCCAGTGAGGTGCAGGAGAAACGGCCTCGACTGACCTTTCAGCCACTGTCTTCTGAAGCACATTAAAAACAGTAAAATAAACAGGCATCACAGTTATTGTCGTGTCCTCTTGCTGAGTGTATTTTCAGCTTCGATTTTGTGTCCGAACAAATGTAAACGCAGACGCAGCGGTCCTGTGAAAGATGCAGAACAAGCCTGGCTCAGATTGAAGCTGAGGGAGAAGTCTGATGTCCTGCAGCCAGAGTGTCTTGGAGGGGTTCAGACGACGTTGGAGGAAAAGGACTGAACTGCAGGCGACGATCTGCCCGGATGAGGAGGTCGAAGTCAAAAACATCCAAAGGACTCTGTGTGTTCTTCTGTTTTAAGGAAACCAGCTTAATCGAGCTTCTTCTGGTCCGAGGGCTCGTGAAACAAACAGCTGGAACATGGATGGAACAAAATAAAGGTTTTGATTAGTACACCAAACATACACCAAACATATCTATTTATCTTCACACATTATTAAACAGGCATATTGCTGCACTTGCTCCAGTTTAGGAAAAGTTAAAGTACAACTTGTGTTTCTTTGTGTCTGACTAATCACATAAACCTGCACTGATCAATCCTCATTCTGAGAGTTTGAACAGACACACAGAATAATCTCACTTGTTTCCAACACAAATCACGTCAGCCTCGATACTGAGAATCCTCCATTCAGCTGAAACTGCTTTGAAATGCAGAATTGTTACAAACTCTCATTTGGCAGACTTCTTCTTAAGGAAAATAGATTTTTAGACTCGATACAAGAACAAATGACTTGTTAAATAGGTGTGTTAACCACAATGGCTCTGAACCGTTATATTTCACACTATTGATCTGAGAATCGGAGCCCATTCTGCTGCTGGATCAATTGTACCTCAGCTTAATGGCCACAATCTAAAATGGAAAGAAAAGCAGGAGGAAACTTACTGTGGTGAATCCTAGTTCCAGATTTCGATGGCACTGGGAAGACAAATATTGGAGAAAAATGAGTTAGTTTTTAAATATTGGGTGAATAATTCAACACGTACTGTATCATCTCTTTGTTCTTGTGGCTGCTCAGGAGATTCATGCAGCTCTGGCTGGGTTGTCAGTGAGACTTTCATGAAACTCCAGAGTTCTCAAAGACTGCGAGGATCCTTGTGCTGCTGACATCAATCTAACTATTGATTCAGTCCTTTACTGCCGGCTGAGAATGATGTGTTTCCCTCAGGACAGGTAACGTTACACTCCATCTCCTCACCTGTTCTTTCCTTAATATCGAGTCAATGAGGGGCAGAGACAGTGTTTCATCGAGCTTCATATTGTACGTAAGGTGGTTTAGATCATAATAACTAATATACGTGTGATTGGTCCTTGTATCTAGAACCATGGCACGAGAACAGAGATTGGTTCACAAATGGCTTGAAAGGCAATTGATCCCGGCTGCTTAATCAATAAGAAAGTGAATCTGCATCTATATTGATAATCATTTCCTGCTTGTCTTTGTCATTCATGACAGTAAATGAAGAGTTAAAATACTTGAAATAATTTCAAGAATTCACCATGACTAAAAAATAAATGTCCGTGTAACAGCACAGAGCTGGTCTGACAGGTTCCTGACCGCTCTGTGAACGAGGCAGTTTTTAGAAGCAAATGATGTTATCTTCAATAAACATCAAGCTGAGACAAAATGGTGAATTCAGCATCTCTCCTCTGCAGCACACTGACTAAGCAGTCACAAGCAGTCACATGTAAACACTGTGAGGACATTCACGGTTTGTTAGTGATTCCAAAATTAGCAACTCTCACCATGATGGTTTTCCTGCAAAGTCACTGTAAGCAGAAAAGCCCTAAAACAAGCTGTAAAGAGGTGTTAGAGGGTTAGAGGTGCATGAAGGAATATAAAGACATGAGATTAAAAACAGAAGGGGCGAGAGATCGATGGCAGGGTGACGGCAGACAAACAAGATGACCGCTGTGCAAAAACATAAACAACGTTAAAGAGAGAAAAGACTAAAATAATGTTAGAGAAGCAGAAGTCTGAGGTGAAGGTTTCCAGTACCTTTCAGGAGCCAGAACCAGAGCCGGCTCTCTGTCACCAGTCGATGTGCCTCGGAGGAGCCGAGGCCCGCGGGAACCTGTTCATTGTGTCATATGTAGGGATGCTACGAGTGGGAACACACCACGGCACAACGTTAACACATAAGAAATTCAACTGTCACCATTTTGTTAAAAAACCCTCGTCTGCTTCTCTTTTTGTTACCTGGAGAAGAGAAGCAGCACGAGAGTTTCATAAGGCAGAGAGCAGAACAGCTTCATCAACATCCTCTCACTGATAAACTCAACCGACACTTAAAGGGGCAGCAAGTAAATCTAGTCTCTCCTGGAGGGAGGAAAATAATTACATTAGTGGGGTTGATGGTCACTGATCAATAATGATGCAAGAATTATTTCACCAGGTTCTGAGATTTCTGCCTTTCATATTTGCAGGTTAGCTGGACGGATTTTCCGTCAGGTTGAGGTTGTTTAAAGGACCAGTGTGTAGGATTCAGTGCTTGTTTCAACCTGATAAAAACATGAAGAACACTAAAGGACGTCTCTAAAGCCAGTGTTTGTTTGTCCGTTCTGGGCTACTGTAGAAAGATGGACCTGCTCCCTCTGTATTTTATTCCAATAGTTCCCCCTAAATCCTACATACTGGACCTTTAAAACCCGACACGTGCTCCTGCTGTGTAAACATGGCTTCTTTGTTTGTCACTTCACAGGTTAACATGGTTTAAAAAGAAACAGGAATGTGAAGCGTCAGTCTTTCAGTAGCTCGTGTTTGTCGATGAAGGAGGATATACGTAGATTACTCGGTGCCCCTTTAAAAGTATTCCTGAGTTTTAGTGGTTTGTAAGTTTCATTCCAGTGTTTCATGTTCAAACCAAGAAACCTTCAAACGTTTTTGTTTGTCAACACCCAGAAAATAGTTCAATTGCTCTTCTGGAATAAAACTCCACAAGTTCAATACATTTCAAAGATGTCGTAAAGGGTAATTGTGGAAGCAAAGACCAGCTGATGTCTGGGCTTCTCTGTAATTTAGCTGTTTTGCTCTCTTCCTATAGTTTCTGTTACAGTAGGCTGGCTGTCCAAACACATCCTCGTCCAAATGCAACTTAAAAATACATTAAAACATGCAGTTAGAAATCAAAGGAGCAGCATTCCCATCATCACACCAAAGCTTGACATGCTTGCCTCTCTCTGAACAAAATGATCAGGTGTACATTCATGGGAGTTTGGCTGACTCTAAACGAGAGGAAACAGGAAGATGTTTCATTCCAGTGCACACACATAGCATGCAGTATGTTAGTGACATGCTCGATTCCCACAAAACCACACAGCAGAAGATTTGGCAACAAGACAGAGAGAAGTAATAGTATCAACAATGTTAAAAGACAGACTGAGGAAAAAAATGTACAACAGCAGACACACTGATCTCATGTCTGTGCATTAAATACAGAGTTTAGCTCAGGACACAGATAGCTTAGCTTAGCATAGAGACTGAAAGCAGCTAGGCTTTTTCCACAGATCAAACATATAATTACAAACACATTAATTAATAATAATTAAACACTATGTTTGTGTAATCTGTACATAACCTGTGGTCTTCTGTTCCTAAAATTCCGCTTTTCAAGGGTCTAATGTTCTTAAGACACCATGTTCCTGAGACCTTCTGTTCCCATTGTCAGAGTTCAAAGACAGAGTTTCAGCAGGGTCGGAGGTCATATCGCTGTTTTTTAGCCTTGTTCCAATTCCACTGTGTTAATGTACGCTCAAGAGGGGTCGGTAAGCAGATTTTATTAAATCAAAAACAGGACACAACCTTGCTTCCAGTCTTTATGCTGAGCTGGACTCCATACTTATCACACAGACACATTTTTCTGAGCATTAAAAAGACGTCATATCAGATGTCTTCTGATAAAGCTTCCATTACTGGTCAGCTATCGTGTTGTTCAACTTGACCATAACTGGTATGCGTGCCTGTGTTTGCCTAAGTGTGTGTGCAATGAATGAACTCCCTCAGGCATGCACTGTGTCGGCCACGTCATTATTCTTGTGAACACACCCACATCCCCAGGCATGCCTCCACCGCCATAGCATGCAGTAAGATTATTATAGCGTTTACCTTGTCATCATAGGATTTGGGATACCTTGTGAGCGCTCACTATGATAACCATTATTACCAATTTCCATACTGAAAACAAAATATTGTGAACATAAAAAAAAAAGGGATGACAAATGTAATGTGAGAGAAACGGCATGCTGATCAAACTTCAGGAGTAAAAATGCTCTTTTTAAGTAGTCAAACTTTGCAAGAATGTAAGGAGATGAATATTTTTTTGAGTACAAACCAGAGTGTTTTATTTACACTAAATCTTACAAAAAGCAGGTGGACTTGTAAGGTAATGAATGCAAGAGCCCTTCATGAAAGGTAAGGGGCACTTTCAAAGGTAGCACACGACAAGAAGCCACACCATCCACCCATAAGAGCAATTCCAAGCTTAAAAACGTCAACCAGCACCAAGAATTTAGTAAACAGTTTTATGTACAAGATCCAGAGAAAAGCACAGAGTGAAATAAGTTGAGAGGGAGAGGGAGGTGGAGTAAACGGTCTTACGTTTTCATGGGAATTGTCTCAATGCTATAAAGATACACAAAAAACAACATAAAAATGTTATTGAAGTGTTCAGTGATAGAAATGCACCAGAGAGTTGCCTGTAATCCAGCACAGATCACATGGTGAGGCGCCACTGATCGAGACAGGTGTGATTATGGAGTCCAGTGACGGTGAAAAAAAGGTGCATGAAGAAGAAATATGAATTGACAAATGCGCCAATGTTTCTTTGTAAAGTGCCAAGTGCTTGACAGAGGGGAATGACACCAAAAAATGAAGGATATGGAAGATGGAAATAGTAGAAATGGTTATCACAAAGTAAAATGCCAAGTCCCAGAAACAGAGGAACTACAAAGAAGAGAGAAGGGAGGAGAGAATAAATCAACAATAAACCAGCAGAGCGACTGCGACAAAAGGGAACTCAAATTCCACTAAGTAAAACCAAAATAATGTTATCAAATAATATTCAAATAAGTATATTAGCAAAATACAAACTGAAGAGTTAAATTGCTCCTCATTATTTGCAGCGCAGCTAGATATTACTTGCAGAAGAAGCTACAGAAAAGAAGGATGTCCTGCAACCATTTAAGGATATCATATCTTTTCTATTAAATATTGACCTTTAAAATTAATGTCTGTATGTGTGTGATTGTATATACAGTTGTATAGAAGTGATAGAATAACAAGTACTCACTCATCGTAAACATCCTCTGTGTCCATCCTGCGGTAGTACTTGGCGAGTTTTACTGCAAGGATGATGCTTGGGAGCAGGAAGAGAGTGCTGCAGCCCAGGCCCATCCAGAATGTGTTCTGAGGAAAGAAAAGGCAATTACAGCTTAATCAATTAATCAGTTAGTTGATCCACATTACATTATTCACTCAGGTCATTTTCCTAACAACAATGCTAAATATTCTCAAGTTCTAGGTTCTTTTCTTTGTCTTTTGGGACATTTTCGGGGAATAACAAGCAATTTGAAAGACTTGACCTCATGCTGAGGTTGTCACAAAACTAGAATTAAAAAAAGACTCTTTTTATACCACAGAAAATAATAAATAATATCCACATTTATGGTCACTCACAAGCTGCAGCCCAACAAAATGTTGTTGAAACCAGTCAGAAAATAAAGCAAAAAATGTCTGTTTCATGCATATTTGGATGAAAAACATAATCTGCTAAAATTAGTAATATATCTTACTTATACATGTATGATGACAAACCAAGATTCAAATGACCTAAAGTTTTCTTTTGTTTCAGTTCCGACCTCGTTCCCGCGTGCTGCAGGGTCAGACTGTATTCAGGCTGTTAAAATGTTAAACTGCTGCCTGGCTTTATATCCACTATCATAAACAGGCACACTGTGTTTCTTACAGGCTGTGACAAACACAAGTGGCATGTACTGTATGATGTCACATTTGAAAAGTTTCTATGCAAACTTTATTTCATAAGATGACCAAAACAGATTTCAGTAAATCCGCTATGATTTATCCAACTCCGATAAGCTGCAGCTAACCACAGTGCTCTTTTAAAACAGTCCCACTGCTGTTTGAACGCGGTTTTGTTTGGCCGTATCTCAGATATAATTACCATGGAGTCCACCAAGAAACTGCAAGTAATGATTTCTGCTGTGTCCACCATGTTGCTGAAAGGCTTGCAAGGTGCAACCTCCAGGGCCAACTACAGAGAGGAAGATATAAACAGTGAACAGACACACACACATTCTGGAACACACACTGTGTATCAGCAGTAACACTGTTGCTGTTTGCTCCTTGATGACATGAAGTCCTGCTGTGTTAGCAGGCTATTGGGTCAAAGAGTCACTGCTCATTGCAAAATACGTCTTTGTTCTTGAAAAACAACAATATAATTCTGATTGAACTGTTCTGACTCTGAGATCAGAAAAGCTTCAGGCTTCAAACACGTCTCATTTACTTTGTTTTGAATTCCTTAAGTTAACTACAGCAGAAACCAATGTGCCACAAAGCAAATTCCTCAGATTTATAGGGGTTGTAACTGTTATATTCGTCTCTCCTATACTTACTCCTCCTCTTATGCAACATGCAAAAGTCTTCCTGCCAGCACACAGCTCTCTGTGCCACACCAGTGTTTGGTTTTCACTAAGATGATTATTGGACTCAACGTTTAAGTCAACACTTCAACACTTACAGAGGATTTGACCCATTCTATGTATTGATGGAAGTAGCCGGTGATGGTCGCTGTGAATTTTCCTGTTTCCTGAAGAAGATTGAGACATGATGTGGGTTACAGACTGTTCACAAATTGAGAATATAAACAAAGCAGGTGATTCTTTAGTTACCCGGTTGATTAAATGTGTAGCATTCTGGGAGATGAGGTACTGGGCAGCTTCAATGGCATCAAGAACTGCTAGAACTTTATTCTGTAGAGCATAAGTGACAGATATTGATCAGTTGAAGGCTTAATCTACGCCTCGATACAGGATTCAGACTGAAAGGATGGTTTACTTACAGGCAGGTCTGAGGCTGTTCTCTCCAGGAACCTCATGCTCTGGTTCAACGCGCTCTTTAAAAAGTAAAATTAAGAGCACAAGTTAACATCAGCAGTGTTGCAGGTCAGGAGATGCAGTCAAGAGTCACTTTCACAACTGAAAACGCCACTGAACCACAAACAGAACAGGCAAGAACAAAACTAACACTTTATGAGTTGTCTGTTTTCATTACTGGCATGCAGAAGAATTTGTTCCAAAATGAAATATCCACATAACTTTGATACAATTGCTGAAATACACTGTATGTTTCAATTGAAAGTTTTCTCTTCATTTTCCACCAATGACGGAAGAGACAGAGTTGTTACCAAATGAAGGACTGAATCAAAGGTCCCATATTGAACAAGTATTTACACAGCACAGCTCAATCCAGATAACGGAACAGAGGCTGTAGTCAGAAAAGTTGCTTTCAAATGAGATGTCAGGACTTCTGTGATGTCACAGTCCTCAGCTACACTGCCGTGGATCTCATAAGTGGAATCAGGAAACTGTGAGAGCTCTGTTCATTATATGAAAGTTTCTCAGTGGCACCTGAAGCCAAAAGGTTTAATTCTTCCAAACTGTCCATCCTATAAAGTATGTGCACTCGAGACTTCTGTCTTCTGAGCAGCTAACTTCCTGTTTAGCCCTCTGCTAACTTGAATACTTGATAACTAACATCATAGCAAATGAGTCATTTTGCAGGGTGCTCAAATCATTTGTCCAATGTTGTACAGCTGCTACTTTCACAATATAAGCTGACGGGAAAAGTAATGTTGTAATTTCACAATTTGGCCTCTATGTCATATTGGTTTCAAAGCCAGTCGCTGATCCTGGTGGCTTGCTTGCTTTTAGCTGGGCCATGGTTACAAAAGCACCAGCAGTGCTGATTAAGAATGTGTGTAGTGCCTGTTCAGGCCTGTGAGAGCCGACCAATCAGAGCAGACTGGGTTTTTCAGGAGGGGGACCTTGAAGAAACAGGGGCTAAAACTGAGTGTTCAGACAGAGGATGAATAGAGGTACTGCTACAATGGACAGTTTGAGCAAAATCTGCACATTTTGAACATTAAAGCATGTTCGTAGTTTATTTTAATAATAAATAAAAATACACACCTTAAAAAGAGCATAATATGGGACCTTTAAAGTAACATGTCTCTTCCTAAAGTGAATATTTCACCGTATTTTGGCACAAACCCCTTCATGTTCCACACCATAGAGAATATGATCTTTATGTGAATGTAAATACAAGAACACACACACATTATCATACAGTACCACCCAAAATGAGATATATCTTCTCAGATTACTACGTCATCTATGAGATAAAATATCTCCCAAAAAAACAAACGGGACACTAAATACACAAGATGGACACACTTCTGCTTACCCTCGCTCTAACATATTTCTTGAAGTAGAAAGAAGAAAAAGCAAAAAACAACAACAAAGAAAAACATAAAAATCTGTTGTAAAAGCTGTGTGGAAGTGCATCACTGCTTGTCTCAATTGCAAGTAGCTGTAAATCTGTGTTATTCAAACGAATGGCATTGCCTTTGACAGAGAAAGGAAAACTGAATATTTAATTTGTTTTTCACAGACATGACATGTTTGATGACACATGCCTGAGGGTCAAAAACGCTCTGCTTTTGATGATGCTGAAATATTCTTCCTCTGTAAAAGATGATACCATTCTCTTAAAAAGACATTAGCACAATGGTTATACACCAATGACTCCTACTCTGTTGCTCCGGCATACAAAGTTACACTACGATGCATAACAGACGTTGACAGGTGAATCATTCTTCTGAGCAGAGATTCATTTTGTAGACTTTCTCTGAAACTGCTTTATTTGGAGCAGAGCGGCAGAGCAACCAGCCCGACGTTACCTTTACAAAGTGTTACCTTATTTACAGGCAACATTAAGCACACAAAGCAACATTATCATTCATTTAGAGTCATGTTTGCAGCTAAGTTATGAAAGCAAGTCCAGTGGTCACTTTCTTTTAGCTCCTTTTTTGGTCTCTACTAACTGCTGAAGGAATCTGTCTCATAAGCTGCTCCACTCGTTCATCAGGGGGAATCCACTTTTGGATACTTAGTTCTGGTTGTTTCTTACTTTTCCCTCAGTCTTCTGCTAATGAAGTTATTAATCTTCCCAAATTCCCAAATTTGCCAGAGTGTGTTTAGTCAGCCCCCCAGCGAAGGACAGATGAGGGTGTACTGCATCTACCTGCAACTGGAACAAAAGAGCTAGACATTCTTTACAACATAATGCATCTGTCAGCCAGAACACACAGTGCCCTGTGGCTGCAGTGCACTCTGGTCTTTTGAGGCCTCTGTGGCTGAGAACATTGGTGCATGCCACTTCTATGCTGGACTTCTGTACGACTGACAACGGACAAATATTATGCGGTAAAAACATACAAATTGAAAACTTTGTGTAGAGCACAAGTCTAGGGTTAGGGTTAGACTAACTCCGACCCTCACCCTCCATTGTGAATATTTTAATCTTGATGTCATATCAGTTCATCTCTTCAACCAAAAAGGTCAGCCAGCATGATTATCAGAACAGAAAACAGAGACACACAGTGAGGCATTACCATGGCCTGCTCCATGGGGATGATCTGTTGATTGTGGATCTGCCGCAGAGTGCCGATGTGGCCTTTCAGAGCGGTCTGCAGAGCACCTCTGGGCTGAAACACACAAAGCAAAACAAGGAATTTTGGTGAAATATCATTTGTCAAAACACTGAAAGGTTCTTTTAGCTCATAAACTACAAAAAGGATAATCAGAGCAGAGATCATGAGATAACTCTATTATTCAAGAGGAATACAGTCAGTACCAGGTGCACAAAAATATGCACTTAATGGGAAAACTGTTCCTAATTATGAGTAAGGCCTCATGAAGCACCAAAACTTGATGCTATAACTTCTTTCTTTAATAGGTTCCTACTTTAAATACAACTAACCATGAGCATCTTCCTTCTGGACGATTCTACAGGATTCACAGTTTTTAAAGGTGAATAAATACATTCTGCTACAATCCTGAAACCACCTGAAGGAACGGCAGAGTCAAACTGCTCCCTGAGACTCTGTCTCTATTTAGGCAGAGCTGTTGTGTTAACACATGCTGAGCTCGGAGATTAAGAACACTGACATCCACCAAAGTGCTCCCACATGGCATTGTAAACACACAGGCAGTTTCACAGTGTTTCTTTAGTTCTCAGGCACATAGTCTGATTTACCTGAGTTGATGTTTGTATAAACAAAACCAAGGTGTTCTTACCATGAGGTCTGTCTGGGCCTCCAGCTCTCTGGCAAATGAGAGCAGATCCATCACAGTGACTCCTTTGTTGACCTGAGGATAAACAGGAAGAACATAGTAAATATTCTTCTCTAAGTAGTAATGTTTAAGCTACATAATTAGAATGTTGTTTCTTCTATTTTTGTGCATTGTGTTGTTTTTGTTGGTCTGCATTTTTTTTAAAATCCAGCTGCAGCTTTGAACAACTATAAGGTTAAAGATACTGATGACATAAGCTGCTGTATTAAAAACAGATCAGCAATGCAGCATTTTCTAAAGGAGGAGATGTTCAGATCCAACAACTTAACTGTCATGAGAAGTATTTATCTATTATCTAGATAAAAAACACAACTCCACTTTCACCATTCTGTAATACCAAGTAGAGCACTTCATTGATGTCCAAGATCAAATTGATCCTATTAGCTGCTAATCTCAATTTATTCAATTAAACCAAGTGGTTGGAAACATTTCTTTTATTTAGTCATTTTTTTTAACAAAGTTTTATGGGTGCTTTCTGAGAGAGTCTTTGGGTTTTGGACTGATGACTGCACAAAAAAGCAATCTGACCGTACTGTGGACTCTACATTGGCTTTATGAATTGATAATAATGTGATGGTGCCTTACTGTTACTGTCTTAAGTACAAAAAATTGCCTTGCAACACTTATGAATAAAATAACTTATTCTGACTTTTGGAAAGTTTGTGAGTTGTGCATCCGGACAATTGGTACAACAGAGTCCTTAAAGCTTTTCTCCCTCTCTCTTTTCTTTGCTCCCTCAGGACATAAATCTAAATGAACCTGACAGCCAGTGTTAGAGAAGACAGGGAATGCCAAGTCCTGGCTTGTTCCTACACACTCTTTGCCTTGGCAGGAATCCTTTTGGATAATCGAGCTTCAGTGGTCTTCAGCAGAACCCAGTGTACTGTGTCACGTTGCAGCTCTTATTAGGAACAGCACGGCTGCCTGCTGTATGTTAACTGACAGCCAGGGTGGAGTCTGTTTAGCTGAGCCTTAAGGACCAAGCTATTTCTGGTAACATACCATTGAAGTGCAACTGTAATGCGATAATATTAGTATATGTATAGATTAATCTATTATCAATATTTACACTGATCTGATATTGAAAGAGCGAATACCACTCCACTGATGTCATGACGCCTCCTAATGCAATTTAGCTGATTCAGTTTACAGCAAAATATCAAAGAGATTAACAGTTAGATCATATTTACGTTCTTGTGTTTTGTGCCTGTTTTCAGCTCATTCTCTTTGATTCTGATTTTATGTGTGTAACTGTAAGTTTCCTATCATTCATGCACATTTGTTCCATGTCCTTTTTGAGCTTTTGTCACCTCATCCAAGTAGTCTGCGTAGTTGATTTCTGACAACCCTGCTTCAGAGAAGTCCAGGAGGTTCTGCTTCCCCTCTGCCTCTAACAGGATTATTCCCCTCAGGTCGATCTTAACACTGTCCAGCTGACCCACCACGTCCTTCGTGAGCTGGAAACACACACCAAAAGGTACAGCATTAGGTTCAATAAGGCCTGGAGGTAAAACGTAATAGCTTGATTGTTGATCCCAATATTAAAGGTTGTTTTATCACTATTAGGCACTGATGGCTGCATTTCTCTCTGTATGCCTGTTAGAAGTGCTTAGTTATTGATCACAGTTCAAGCCTGTGTATAGCAGAAACAGGGAATTACTGTAAATATACAGAAATGTGGTTAACTTAATGAAGGGCCAACAGAAATGCAAAACAAATGTTGGCACTAAAGTGACCGAAGTCTTAAAAATGTGGTTTGGATGGAAGTCCAACTGTCCCACTAGAATAGTATTTCTTTATGCTGTTGGTTCTTGGAAATTCTTTCTTTCTAATGTAAATGCAAGTTGCTGTTAATGCTTTTCTGAAGAACCCAGAACCCTTTTCTTTAGTACTTTTCTTAATGGATTTTATGTCTAACGCAAAGCATTTTGCATTGCCCTGAAGACGAAAGGTACTTTACAAATACACTTTCCTTAAATGAACATATTTTCATGCAAAACCTCACCAACTAGTTCTAAGACCAAGAGTAGTACTTTTACTGGCCAGACATGAATAGAAGCAAGATCTCTACAGTGACTACAAATATTCAATTACTGCAAAGAACTGGAATATTGTTCATTACGATTTATTTTTTCTTCTGTTCTGAAAACCAAAACCAGGGAGAAACAGCCTTGGTTTATAAATATGATTTTCAAAAAGGATGTCTTGAATAGTAATATGCAATTTCACCACCAAAACCGACGCTTTATTGTGGAGACATAAAGAGGAAACAACAAAAATGTTGGCAGGAAAGTTGTTTGTCCCAAGACGACATGGTACTGACACTGTATGTGAGTGGATTGGATTTCCCCGAAGACTAAAAACTGTCCAGCATATTAAGCTTTTCTACTGAGTATACATGAGGTCCTGCTTTTCAAACAGTCTTTCAAAGGGATTGTTTTCAAAGAAATGCAGTAAGTGTTTTAAACATATTACTATATACTCTATTAAACTGCTGGTCCCCGGGACACGTCTGCCCCCCCTCCATCCGGCCAATGACCTAATGTAAAAAATACAATATAATCCACTTTACATAGAATGACAAGCCTAGTTTAAGGTGTAAGTAAATTATTCATAATTAAAAATATTTGCATACATACAAGGGCTGCCAGATGTCTGTCAAGAAATAAAGTACAAACTTATTTCATTTGCTAGTTCAGTTAAAGGTTTAAATACCTAATTCAAGAGTTGGGAGGAAAGTTCTGCACTTAACTGTTAAAAACGTGTTAAATAAAAATGTATACAAACAGCTGGGTGCATTTTCATATCATTGTTAACAATGTAAATAAAATAAACCACTACATTGCTCTTCCTTACAGTACTTGTGCTCCTGCTATCAGCTGTGATGCTTGAGGATGATTTAGCAACAACAACAACTAAATCTAAATCTAAATAAGCTTTTTCTTAAGCGATGAATCTGGAAACTGAGCTCATTATGAGTAAATAACATCCCACTGAAATTAATATTATGATATTGGCATCATTTACAGATGTACAGGTGAGTGTCTTCATTTAATAAGCCAACAGACAAAAATCAGTTGCTAAAATGATCAAGTTGTTAGCAGTAGCCTGGTTTAGATGATTATACAGTAGTTAGCTAAATTAGCTAGCAGCTAGCTACTGCAGAAGATTAACACAAAACTATTGGATTGCACAACAGGACTGTCGTTAGAGAACTAACACACACAGAATCATACTTACCGCACATCACGGTGGTTCTGAGCCATCATATAAACACAGTCCGGCTTATTAATGATCTAATGTACCGTCACGGTTTAATAATGTCATCATTGTTGCTAATTCCTGGTTACTTGTGCGCCAAAAGCCAGATATAATACCTGCAACGAATCTAATTGGATAATCAAAACCAATGGCCTCGCTCTGCTGACGGGTTCAACCAATCAGCTGTAAGCACTACGTCAGAGCGCGCTCATCGGTTGTGGTGAGTGAATCATGATTAACGGTGTTTACGTCGTTAATATAATGTGAGATTACCTCTGAAGAAGTGCAGGTGACGGTGGAACAACATACAAACATGTATACAGACATATAAACATGTTTATGTGTCTGTGGTTCAAGCTAGCTAGCTCCAACATGTCCGCCGTTAGCTGTGTAGCGGCTGTTCGTGTTGCCGTGGAGACAACGCAGCGAGCGTTTGCACGTTCAGTTGGATTTTTACGCAAGCCGGAAGTGACGACAACACATCAGGTGAATGCGGAACGTGTCGTCTGGAGCAGCTCAGGTGCAGTTTGGTGTAATATATCTAATATGACCTCGTAGGTGATGTTTCCAGTTGACAGTAGAGACAACTCTTAGAACGGATTCTGTCTGATGACTACAGCACAAAGAGCTGATGGATGTTTAAGCCCGTGGACATACTAACAGACGAGCTACTCTTCTTGTAAGTAGCATTAGATGACGTACAGTTTGTGTGTTCAGACAGTCTGTAGTGATGGAGCAGATACTGTGTGCACATGTCATAGTGCTGGTAAATCAAAGGCTTCCCTCAAACCCAAAAATAATAAGATGCTTAGTTGGCCTGAGATTTTATGAAATGTCTTGAAAAGTGACACTAAAGGACCATCATATATGAATTATGTCGATGTTATTCCATCGTTAGAATAAAAAGGCTTTACTCAGACTAAGAAGAAGGAGACAATTATTTACAACTTTACAAACAAGAGCTCCAACAAACAGTCTGTTTTACATGATGTTTCAAGAGGGCGTCATTCTGTACTGAAGCCTGTAAAAGTGATGCAGTAACTGACCTCTGATCTGTCCTGCTAACGTGCTGTCGGGCAGAGTGTCGTACTTTTGGGGAAACTTGAAACATTTGCAGGCATTAAATGAAGACAAATGACTGATGTGCAGAACCAGACAGGGCATGGGAGATATCAGCTGTTAGCTCATAGAGCCAAGACAATCTTGCCAACTGGCAGTCCAGTACTGAATGTGTTAGGCATGCAGGCAGAAGTGGCTGCGGGTCAGAAAGAAATATAAACATATATCTGTGTTGCCTCAGGCAGACTCTGAGGTCCTGTAAGGGCTCAGGCCGTCTGTCTGCACACACTTCTGCAGCCAAGGATGGAGATTTGTTGGCTCTCCATCACTGTTAGTCTTTAGGTCTCATATCCAATTTGCATCCTATATAAAGTTTAGCCTCAGTTTAAGACTGCAGTGCATTGGTGTGTTAAAATCAGCATGTACATTTATAGAAAACAGGGTTAAAGTCCCATACAAAGCTCCATTGTGCTAATTTTAATCACATTAATAACAACATTTGTTTGTGATCAGTTGTAGCACCACGTCCAATCGTAATCATTCATGTGTTTTAAACATAGACAGATAATCGATGCCAACTTTTTGACAAGCAAAACAAAAAGCAAGAAATCATGTCTCTACTTCTAACAATGGGTAAAGGAATAAGTCAAATACAGTTTCCAAAATGCTTCTATTGCGATTTGAGTTTACTGACCACTGTAGTGTTCAGGTAGGAGGAGATGTTGAAGACTTTGTCCAGACGCATGGCCGAGTAGATGCCTTTGTTCTCTTTGCAAGTGCTAAAGAAAGTCACACATACAAACAGATACACACAGGTATAACACACACACACACACACACACACACACACACACACACACACACACACACACACACACACAGAGAGAGAGAGGAAATGTCAACTTTAAAAGTTTCAGAGTGAAAATATTTGCTGCCACCATGTGAAGTTGACTGGAAGTACATGATGCACTGATAGAAAAAGAAAATTGGTGGTATGTTTGCCAACATGTCAAAGATATATGTTCCATGATAACAGTTGGGCAGCCACATGCCACACAGACTTACATAATGTACACAGTATTAGCACTGCTTGCTTTTTAATGGGCCAAGACTTGTTAAAGCAACATTGCTGTATTTGGAAATATAATGAGTGCAGGCCTGTCATCCCAGTAACTGAGGGTACGCAGCTTCTCAGTGGGGAGAGATGATGAAAGATGATGTAATCACAGAGAAACAGGCTGAAGAAAAGCAGCACACATAGCCTAGAAAAATGATGCTAATTAGCTTCTCAGGGTTAATAGCATCTCTCTCTCTCATTTGCATCTTCATCATTTGAAATAAAATATTCAGTTGGATGACTGATGCCTGACCCAACCAAGCAAACACTAAAGCAAAACGTCAAAAACTGCACCAGCCTTTAACTCTTCAGCCTGTAACTGAATAAATGGCTTGTCTTGCTGCGAAATCCATCCAACCAAATGTAAATACAAAATGCACAGGAGACAGATGTGGAGTGGGCTGTGAGGAGAATAATCATCACTAAAGCATTGCTTCTCAAAGGTGGCAGACAAAACACTGTCATCTGAATACATAAACATGAGTTTGCCTTGCCTGTACAAGCTCTCTGCTGTCAGCTCCAGGTCGGAGTCGTTGTACATGTAGCCGGGGATGAAGTTCTTCCACTCCGGGTTGACCAGGTACGGGGTGTCCACAACCTGGCAAATCACAAAACCAGAAAGAGGACATATTATCGATTGTTCTCATAGGAAAACAAAAGTCGATCAGTGAATTAAATAAACCTGGCTCCAATTCTGCCGAGCAGAATGTAATTTAAGACCACGGTAATTCAATACCAGCCCACGGACTCGAACAGAGCAGCAGGCTTTTTCCTGTGGGAAGCAATACTTGCCCTTCATCTCCCTCCTGAAGGTTTATCTGTGTAAGAGCAAACTGAGGTGCTGTCAGACGCATGTTCACTAAATGATCCCATAAGTGTCTACATGTCGATATATTCCATGTAATACTCTGTTGCTCTGCACTCAAACAGCAAGTAAGAAGAATTTCAGTTCATTATAAAATTATGATTATTTAAATAATTTTCTACATTATGACTTAACATATAGCTGCAAGACTCTGACATATAAACAACAACATGCTGCCCACACCTGGGAGCAGCTGCTGTTCTGCTGACCCTGACCAAGAGACACTGACCTGATGCAGTTAACTTTGATTGTCTGACAGATATGCTCAGTGGTTTATATATCTGAACACTGTAGACTGAAGCCCATACAGTCCAAGGTCCTCTTTTTATATATAATCCAAAAAACATGTTCTACCTAGGTGTAATCTTTAGGGGAATCCGATCACTGTATAATTTGTGGGTGGACTCGTGACTTGCCTTGAATATTTCTGTGCTGTGGAAAGGTTCACAGATGAGTTTCTCCATGTTTCCTCCAACCAGAAAGATGATGGTCACCAATCCCATCAGCACCCAGGAGAAGATGAAGCTGAATCCAACGCCGCTGTGGTGAAGAACAGACAGGTACAGCCAAAGTATACATATATATCTGTTTATATACAATTACTGAAGGTGTAGCAGTATTGTAGCGGGTGGACTGGAGGTGGGCTTCATGTTGTGTAGGCAAAGAATAATGCGAAGTAGAGATTGTACTGGGGGAAGTGAAATACTAAAATGAGCAGTAGTTGTTACACTATGATTTTAACATGGATATTAATCAGTGTCTCACATTAACATAATACAAAAATATAATATAATACTGAATAATAATCAAGGATGGTCACAAATATTTCACTTAAACTTTTGAAAGAATACTTGATAAATAAACTTAAGTTTGTTGCCTATGAAGCCCCTAATGTTCCTATATGAAATACTTTTTTCTTCTTGTGTATTTTCCTGGTTTCATCACTGTCACACATGACACCGGTGACATGGATTTACTAGTAGTCATTACTGCCATACATATTTTAGCATATTAAAAATTCTTTACTGTGGCAAAACACAAAAAACACGCTATCAGGTACTTTACACCCTGACACCGACAGAGCCTGTACAGTGACTCACGCCATGAGCATCGTTCCTCCCGTGTTGGAGATGCAGCCTCGGGTTGTAGGTGAGGCGTGCTTGTCGTATCCCAGGGTGCCACACAGCAGGCCCAGGTAGTTGAAGGCCAGAACCAGGACCACCATGCAGCAAAGAGCAATACAGCCAATCCACCTATAAGCAGCAGGCAACACTAAACGGTGAGAGCTTCCACTGAATGTGGCCTGATAATAACACAGATAGGACTATAACATCCCCACCACAGCCTGAGAGTTCACCAGCGCGGAGCGAGAGAAAAATGTTACACAAAGCTATTAAAACAACTGATATATCATCTTGGGGTTTCCTCCTCTATTCAAACTGAATTAATGTAGAAGCAACATGAATATTTCATAAAGGCCAAAATATTAATTCAAGCTTGTACAACACACATTACTTATACAGTAGCTTGTAAAAAGCGTTTGAAGGCAGTGGCCACATTACGGGATTTACACTTTTCACAGTTTCTAGGTGTGTTTTTCTTTAAATTTATATCAGTTCAGTGTACCTGTAGAAGTCCATTTGGTCAATTTCAGGGTAGTGGTCCTCAATCTTGGCGTGTGCATGGCTAATGAAGATAGTGAAGTTGGACAGGCAGCTCTGCACAGGGAACACTTTGGAAAAGCTGCTGATGTTACTGCCGATGCCGTCCACCAAACCCTGAACAGCTGAGACACACACCGCTCAGTTAATCCAGTAGTCTCAGTACACGGCTTGTGGAAAGATGCACCAGGTCAGAACTCATGTTCACCCATGCACCCATGTTCAATATGTTGCTCAGTATCACTTCATATTATGCAATCAGAAACTACATTACATAGTTGAAAGATGCTGTATATATTATTATACATTTTTAACATTTTACTTCAGATTCAAACTTAAAATTCACCACATTTTGAAGGAAGAAAAGAGACATATGGAGAAAATCCTGTTGATTTATATAATCCATGCGTGTAGTCAGACACATAGCAGGAATGAATGATCGAAGTAAAACATGTCACTTACTCTCCACAACACTTCTGGTCTGTTCAATCACCATGTGTGGTGTGTCGTTCAGAGAGGAGTAGCCCTGTGAGAGGAAGACACGACGTTTTGGAACAAGTTCTAATTTGTTGTTTGAGGATGATTTTGAATTGGTTAATCAAAGGCAGACTGGCCTCTGACGGAATGTTGATAACACTGGAAAAAATGTTCGGCACATTAAATAACTCAGAGATAAAATCACGTTACAGACTGACAATTACAAGAATGTAAGAATATGTTCCAGACTCACCCTTTGGACGATTGCACTGAGGTCCGTTTTCAATACCTCGTTCACATTTTCCAGCTGAGGGTTCACTTTTGGTAGCTAAGATATAAGCGGACGAGAAAGAGTGACAAACATGTACAGTGATAAATGATCAGTTCTCATCTCTTGAGTCAGGTAGAATTGATCAATATTCAGTGACCTCATTAACATGCAGTAATGTTTAAAGGTCCTATTTGAGTCTCATTCTCAACTCTTCAGACACTTTGTTACTGTAGGCTGTCGGCCAACATCCCAAAGAACGTCCGTTTTAAGAACATCATGCAGTGAGTGAATGAAACAAATCATAATCGCGACACCGTTTAAGAGATTATTGGCATTTTTTAACCAATACCAAAAATATATTAGTTGACCAGTCTTAACGCTGAAATAAACCATGTTTCATTTGCTCAAACTTATTATTATGAACATTAGTGTCCATGCATGAATTCTGCACATGAGAATGTGTTGTTTTATACCCGTGTGAAGTTGGCGCTGATCTGCAGCTGAGACAGAGACTGGCGGATGTTTCGGCACAGCTGTGCAGTGGTGGCGTCTGACTCCTCGTCGTGACAGCCCGGGTCGTTGAGGGTGCGGTTGATACTGGTCCGAACCAGGCTCAGGTTGAAGTTGAGTTTCCCTGTTCCTTCCTTGAGGACCTCCAGACCCACACTGACGTTCTCCAGGGCCTCCTTGGTTTCTCGCATGGCTGAATTGAAAGAGAGCGTAGTTGAGATTGACAGTGACGTGGGTTGCTGTTGTGGTATGAGGGGAAAATCCAGAGGTGTAAGAAGAATGCACATGAAGTAAAGCAGTGTCCTAAAATCATTTTCACTGCAAACTATTGAAAAGCAATGGAAGCATTGTTTCCGCTGCGACCTAACTTTGTTCTTCTATAACTAATATGAGCAGAGCAGTTGTTGACGCAGTCGGACCGATTCAGCTATAATAAAATTAAAATAAATTCTCATTTGCTGTCTTACATATTTGAAGTCAAATTGAATTGTGAAATATGTGTTTTTCCCCCCATGAGCCCCAGACTGTGTCGCTCTGCTGCAAAATGACTCAAAGAATTATTAATATTTTAAATCTTTTATGAAATAGAAGAACAGAACAGTAAAATATATTTTTTTGTCAGTTATGAATCCAGCATTTCTGGGGTATTTTTTTTTTTTTACCGGTAACATGATTGAATAGTACCATCATGTATTGAACATTTAGCCATGAAAGTGACAAATTGGCACAGTGGGTATAATATCATGACACAACACCAGACTCCCACAGGACACACAGTTTGCACTCATTGTAAGGACCAGGTCTGAGCCGAGCACATTATACTGGATTTCACGTGTGTCGGCGGCGTGTTCAGATGCTGGTGTGAATCAGCAGCATCTGAAATTGGACCGTGTTGCTTCTTAACAAACAATAACCAGACAGGAATGCTATGAATAATGTGAATTTGTTAGTTTCTATTAAACGTTGTTGCTGTTAGTAACTATCTCTTTCCCCACCAATTGAATTAATCAGAAGACAGAAGCCAGAGTTCGTTAACAATCACACAGTAGCCTGAGGCGGACTCTGAAAACTAATCAGGATCACGAAAGCAGACACACTGGTGATTCTGAACATTGGAATAAAAGATACCAGCGTGTAGGAGAGGAACGTGGGAGGTGTGAAATATGTAGCTTTTCAAATTAGTTAGTTTTTTAATATAAAAATGATGAATCTTGGTCCTCGGACAGGTTTTACATCTGATGGACATGATATTATCTGCTTTAGTATCTGGTATGTACCAGAGACTGAGATGGACTGACTGCTCGGCTCAGCCCCGGCAGGAACACAACAGTACACAAACATTAACAACACAAAACTCTGTTCACAGTTATCAATGGTCACAAGCGTGTATATGCTATGTAGTCAGACATCTATATACAGCTGCTTGTTCTGATGCATAAAGTCAATGAAATAATGCTTTCATAGTTGATTTGGGTGGAATGCACTGTAACCTCCAGTAACAGTGTTAAAATAGACTTCACACAGACACAGATCACTTTCATATACTCACTTCACGCTGGGGGAACACAGTGAGAAGGGACATGTCCAACAGCCAGTGATGCAATTACCTTAAAACTGCACTACGCAGTGAAACAAGACTTCACTGATGTCAGTTTACGTATGGATTATGGATTATGGATTGTAAACTTCATCACAGAAAATGATCTGACGTTAGTGGTCACCAGAATCAGACTTTGTGTAGTGCAGTTTTAATATACAGTATTAATCAGTTGTTCAAGAACTTAACTCAGAAAGGTCCAAGTGCTCAAGAAGGATCACAAGGGAACAAATCAACGGGGCAACACTGGTGTCAAAGTTCACAGGGTCGGGGGTCAAAGGGTTGTGGGTCATTGACCAGTTATGGAATTACTGTTACCTTTGATGGCTCTCTCGATTTTCACTTTATAAAAAAGCATAAAATATAAAGATTCAAAAAAGATTCCGAACGGTTATTACAGGTGAAAGCTTTTATAAGACTCGCTGATGTTCAATACAAATATTAAACTTCAGTGAGGGAGAATCTGAGAATGAGATTATTATCCCTTGTCTTTTTTTTCAGTAATTTTATCCTTTTGCAAGTCAGGCAGGATACTATATGTAAAACATGATCATATCATAACTGAAGAGGAAATGAAAAATATGCAGATGTACCTCCAGCCATGTTGAGCACTCTGTCCAAGGCCGGCCGGACCTCCTTATCCAGCTGATCATGTATCCTTCCACCCAGTAATGGACCTATATCTGTAGAGAGCGCAGCATCAGATCAAAGTAAGAACACAGTAGTCCCTGTCTTTATTATACACCTTCAGTAGTCCCTGTCTTTATTATACACCTTCAGTAGTCTCTGTCTTTATTATACACCTTCAGTAGTCCCTGTCTTTATTATACACCTTCAGTAGTCTCTGTCTTTGTTATACACCTTCAGTAGTCTCTGTCTTTATTATACACCTTCAGTAGTCTCTGTCTTTGTTATACACCTTCAGTAGTCTCTGTCTTTATTATACACCTTCAGTAGTCTCTGTCTTTATTATACACCTTCAGTAGTCTCTGTCTTTGTTATACACCTTCAGTAGTCTCTGTCTTTATTATACACCTTCAGTAGTCTCTGTCTTTATTATACACCTTCAGTAGTCTCTGTCTTTGTTATACACCTTCAGTAGTCTCTGTCTTTATTATACACCTTCAGTAGTCTCTGTCTTTATTATACACCTTCAGTAGTCTCTGTCTTTGTTATACACCTTCAGTAGTCTCTGTCTTTGTTATACACCTCAGTAGTCTCTGTCTTTGTTATACACCTTCAGTAGTCTCTGTCTTTATTATACACCTTCAGTAGTCTCTGTCTTTATTATACACCTTCAGTAGTCTCTGTCTTTATTATACACCTTCAGTAGTCTCTGTCTTTGTTATACACCTTCAGTAGTCTCTGTCTTTATTATACACCTTCAGTAGTCTCTGTCTTTATTATACACCTTCAGTAGTCTCTGTCTTTATTATACACCTTCAGTAGTCTCTGTCTTTATTATACTCCTTCAGTAGTCCCTGTCTTTATTATACTCCTTCAGTAGTCCCTGTCTTTATTATACACCTTCAGTAGTCTCTGTCTTTATTATACACCTTCAGTAGTCTCTGTCTTTATTATACACCTTCAGTAGTCTCTGTCTTTATTATACACCTTCAGTAGTCCCTGTCTTTATTATACACCTTCAGTAGTCTCTGTCTTTATTATACACCTTCAGTAGTCCCTGTCTTTATTATACACCTTCAGTAGTCTCTGTCTTTATTATACACCTTCAGTAGTCTCTGTCTTTATTATACTCCTTCAGTAGTCCCTGTCTTTATTATACACCTTCAGTAGTCCCTGTCTTTATTATACACCTTCAGTAGTCCCTGTCTTTATTATACACCTTCAGTACTAAAGCAGGAGAAAAGTAGGATGAATACTCAGGGGATCCTCTGTAACAGTCACTGCTGGAGCTATCTAGACCTAGTTATGTCACAAATCTGTTGTGAAAACAAGTCAAAGAAAGTAGAGACAGTAAATTCAGATAATAAGCATGATACACGACCAAGAGAAAGAACTCACTGAATCGTTTCTATCCACTTAATTCACAATCAGAGGCACAGAGGAGGTCTACTTACTATCTAGGTCATAGATGACTTTGTTCTTGGCTGTGGCGTATTGGGATATTAGGTAATCAATTTGCTGCAAACAGGAAACACAAGAGATCAGAGCAGAGTCTTAGAAAGGGAAGCAGATGAACAGGATTTTATTAGTCTTGTCATAGACACCAACAAGCAGTCTGAAGTGTAGCACAGTTTCAGATTCATGATATTTTTCAGCATGACATGATATAAAAGCGAAAGACGCCTGAGCTCCTGAACTTTCACTGAATGAGAGTTTTAAAAAGCACATTTTCAGCTGTCGCGCACACAAAGACTGAAAAACTGATTCTCTTTCTATTTCCCACCTTGGAAGCATGACAACAATCACGCATTACCTGTAACAGCAGGTGTTACGTATCAGGGACTTCCACATTTTCTTTCATCTACTTGCTGTCCAGTTGATGGTTTAGTTTTAGGGCTGCAACTAATGATTATTTTTGTATGATCGATTAATCTCCCAGTTAATTTTCATGATTAATTAGTCTGTTAAATGTCATAATTGTGAAAAATGCTCATCACAGAGTAAAGTCTTCAAAGACTTTTCTGTTACTATCATAAATGAAAAAATATTAAAATTATTAAAGTTACCAAATTAGCTGTGGAGCTGTAGAATGTAATTTTCATTGTTAACCAAAATAACAGATAAATGAATACAGTTTGTACTGACAGCCTGTTTTCATGTCTCCATCTACTTGCTCCATAGAATAACTCTGTCTCACCATCGGCGTGTCATTGGCGAAGGTGTGCAGGTCCCTCATGTTGCTGTTGACCAGTCTGCGGATGTTCTTCACCTGAGAGCTCAGGTTCTGGTTGGCAGCATATGCACACAGCACTCCGATCCTGAACGGATGACAAACACAAACACCGTGACCTTTTCCATCTCCATGTGCCCCGAGTGACCCTGCTGCTCCCTCATCAGTCAGCACATTAACCCTGAGGTGTGTTTGGCAGAGTCAGGTGATGACATGTCATCAACAGTAGGGGTCAGTGTGCTCCACCACATGGACTTCTGAGTGCACCTGTAGAATGAGCTTCATTTCTCTGACAGCCAGCATTAAACAAAACCGTTCTTGTAATCACAGTAATGTGTGACTATCAAAACAAAATTACAATCATCTGTCTGTTGCTATTTAAATTGCTGATTGCATAAAAAATCACATTTACTCACTCAGGCATCTTTCTACTAGAGTGGAATACAGAGGGATGAAAGCTAACGAGGCTGGTTGCAGAATGTATTTTCTGCATTTTTTAAACAAGAGTTTAATTTCAAGAGGAGATCTTATTTTCTAAGTAATTTGGAAATCAACTAATTGCAGAAAATGCAGGTGTATCCATATTAAGCTCCGAGGCTCTATCTGTATAATCTGAGGTCCCCGGGTTGTAAACATATTCAAATTAAATGCGAAAACACAGAAGTGCATGAAGCAGACCATTAAAGTGAGTCTCTCGCACACTTCAAACAGACCTGAGTAGCTTGGTACAAGGCTTAATTAGCTCAAGCAACATCAAGGGAAAGACAGCCCATAATATTAAGCTGTTTCCATGACTCACTCTCATCCCAGATGAATTTTCAGTTCAGCACCTCACAGTAGTACTGTACATCTAAATGTGTGCATGTATGCATTTATTGCTGCGTGGATGTGTGCAAATGAGCGTCGTCGGGGTGCGTGGTGTGATTAATCAGTATGAAGGACTGAGAAACATCAAAACTCTGACAGTGTGGTTGTATAACACTGTGAATCTCATTTGTAGTGGAGTAAGCTGCTTTATGAATGATGTAAGATGACTCGCAGAGAGGAGTAACAAAAAGACTGAGTCAGAGGCCACTGGGAAGGTTTAGATCAATGGAGATGAATCAGGGTGCTGTGACTCAGTGTAATGAGGCAGGCAGGAGGTTCACTTCTGTGCTGCTCTGTAGGTACGCACAACAGCCTGTGTGTAAGTACGTGACTGCTGCACTTGCAAAAGTTATTCTCCATTCATCGTGTACTGGTGTGTGTGTGTGTGTGTGTGTGTGTGTGTGTGTGTGTGTGTGTGTGTGTGTGTGTGTGTGTGTGTGTGTTCATCTTCACAGGCCTGTGATCAGCAGTTGCTGCTGTAGAAGTCTCTCTTTGTGGATATAATCCTGTTAATCCAATCTAATCTAACCTGCGTTATGCTGTAGACGTTTTGTCACAGCAGGGATTGTTTGGGGGCTTTTTGTTTTTACACTGAATTTGTGAAATATGAAATACTAGTTAAAAGAAGCACACAGAGGATGATACCAGATAAATGTCAGTGTTCCAAACAGACGTATTGAATAAGCAGCAGTGTAAATGAAAAGTAGATTTAAGTAGATAAGGCTTGTCTTATTCTGTCAGTTATTGTTTCTATTGATATTTTGACTCATTTAGATTTTAGTCCAAGCAGTGTTGTCCAGCAGTCGAGGTGTTTACCTTATAATTATATAAAACAGAAGAAAGATGGAACCATTAAATGTTCACTGCCACGCGGCGCGCGAGACAGACAGACAGACAGACAGACAGACAGACAGACAGACAGACAGACAGACAGACAGACAGACAGACAGACAGACAGACAGACAGACAGACAGACAGACAGACAGACAGACAGACAGAGACCACTGCTGAATGAGAGACCACTGTTTGTAATCCTTCAGCCACTGGGTGCTTTAAAGGAGAGCACAGCACGTGACAGCTGCCATCCATGTTAGTGGTAACAACACTGAATATATTTGAGGAGATGTCTGGAGTATTTTTAATGACCTGTCAGGATGTTTTCCAGATGTGTTTGTGACAGAAGCAGGTTAGCCAAACTTAATCCAGCCACAGTGTTGTCACACAATAATAAATTATACGTAAAGAAAGGTAAAGGTGTAACTATTAATCTCACTGAACAAATAGCCAGTGTTTTTGTCACTGTTGCTTATTCTTGCTCAATAAAGTTTAGCCATTCAGAAGGCTTTTATAACTTTTTGTTTTCCAAAGACAAAAGGTGAGAGTGAGTTGTAAGATTAGGATCATTGAAGAGGAAGCTGTTCAGCAGCTGAGGTCAAAGCCTGGATGTTAGGGTGTCAGGAGAAGAACCTTCAAAACAGAACTTGTCCAAAATGGTTTGCACATATCAAAAGTGTTTGCAATTTGTAGCTAACGGGCGTAAACAGGCATAATGACTGCTGTGACCCTCAAGGAACAAACAGGATGGTGATCTGCCCCTGAGAGAGAATCTCTTTCATCTGTGAGGCATCGAGCTGCTCCACGTCTGGAGGAATTGTGATGATGTTTGCCATAAATAGTGTTTAGGCCGACAGAGTAAACGCTGCCATCGTATAAGTGGAGACTTAATGAGAAACTAGGCCAAACAACTCGGCTGGGACGCAGTGAAGGGGGCCATCGGCCACCAGCACAACACTCAACATGGCCACTTCCACTACAAAAGCCTTTTGTCAAACTCTCTCTCTCTGTCTCTCTCTCTTATGCACGCACACACGCACACACACACGCACACACGCACACACACACACGCACACACACACACACGCACACACACACACACACACACGCGCACACACACACGCACGCACACACCCCGTCCCTCTGTCTGTCTCTTGTTGTGTGTCTTTTTCACCAGAGCTCATACTTTCCTCTCTTCTGTCTTCAGGTCTTCTGCTCCGGCTCGTCTCTTTTCATCTGTGTCTCTTTCACCACACTTTTATTTCTCACTCTCTCCTGCTCAGACGTATTGTAGCCTCTCTCACTACTCTGTCTCTCGAGGCTCATGCTTTATTCTCATTTTCCTAAAGCACCTACTCCCTTCTTGTTTCTGCTCCTCTGTCTCCTCTTTTGCCCTCAGTTCCCTCTCTCCCTGTATCCACCTCCCTCTCTTTTTCATTGTCTCTCACTCACTCCGTCTCTCCCCGCCAGTGTCCAGCATGGTCACTGGAATCTGCAGCCAAACAAAGACCCTTTGAGAAAAATGGCGAGGGTTTTCCAGCGAGCTGTGTAGTACATGACTTGACTAGATTCAAGTTTGGTTTAGTTAGAAGTTTATATTTGTTATTTAAGAAGTGCTAAAATGAAGTCAGGAGACAGAAAGAAGAGAAAAAAATACATTTGTGTATGAATGCAAAATGATCAAACATAAAACAAACTTGTGATGACAGGAAAGGCATGCTGGAGCTGAATAACAAAAAATAGATGAGCGCTGCTGTTGAGTAAATCTATGTAAGAAAACACAAATTGCCACTGAGACTTGCAACAAATAAATCAAGGTGACAGGAAACATGTCAGCCTCAATCTGCCGGTGCTGCCACCTTCATTTCACCTAAACTTTAATGGCATCCTTTATATTTTATATAATGAGAAATATTCAAGTCCATTCAGCTGAATAACTTTTTACTAGCAAGGCCATAAAACTCACTGAAACATTAATTCTGCATGCCAACGGAGGGAAGATTTAAGTAAGGCAGATGTGAAGTTCAGGCTTAAAATGCATAAAATATAAAAGTTATATTTTATGCATAGTGAGCCACCAACTTGCACGTACTGACAAGCTGAGGAGTTTCTTTTCCTTCCTTTGCTGTTTTCTGGGCTGATTACTTGCACAAAAGTCGAACAACAACTATGGCACAATACTCGCTTGAATCCAGAAATATAATATAAATATACAAATATTTCATAGTAAACTGCAGGTAGTATTTAACCTTTAAAATGGTCAAGGCCCTTAAAAAATGCCCTTTATCTATTCAACACCTCACTTTGTGGAGATTAGTTCTGTTGTGCTGCATCATCACATTTCTAAAGTGACCCGCTCGCTCAGACTGTGGCAGCTCGACCGTATGGCTGCTCGTTGATAGCGCGCCTCTGTTTGACCAGAGGGGACAATTCCAACACAGCGGGGAGAAGATTTACCTACAGCAATTTTGTAAAAGGGCTGTAATTCCCGTTTGGGCGAAAGCCAAATGACACATGAAACTCTCCCCCAGGGTGGAAACCCCACAACAGCAGATGAAGAGGAGCATGGAAACAGTGCAGTGCCCCAGTATGTAGGCCACTACTGGGGGCTGGGCTGGGAGTGTTACATGGTCTGGTGGCTCCATAGCTTTCACAAACTCCAACAATGGACTGCATTCAGAGTGATTGTAGTTGTGAAGCCGGGCAGTCGCCTCTCAGCCCCTCCCTGCTGTCATACTGCTGGAACTGGACATCTATTATCTTATCTCTCAATAAGAAAATGATAATCGTATTCATTGTAATTATTTCTAAACAAGTGATATTGCTAAGACTTTTTGCATGAAGTGATTTTATTGCTGTGTCATTTTTAGACCTACAGTGTCGACAATGAAATCAAATGAGGCATGTATGTATAATTATACCATAAATTATTCACCAATCCAAAACATTAGATTCACATCTTGGAACGTGGAAATTGTTTGTTATTTTTAGTCATTTTGTCCCCGCCTGACCTCAGTGAGCTGCATTATATAATATACACTCTTGAATGCAGATAGATTCCAACAGAGCTGATGTTTGTATGTATGTGGGACGATAAATCGATGGACTCACCAGTCACACTTCTGTTAATGTAATGAGATCACAGCTAGAAGACACTGGAGCCGTTAATCTCATGAAGCCCATATTTTATACATTTTAACCGTCGTTCAGTCACTCGTATGAAGTCCCGTCAGCTGCCACACTCACTTCAGCCCTCGTTATATTTAAAGGTCCAGTTTGTAGGATTTAATAGCGTCTAGCGGTGACATTGAAAACTGTAACCACCTGATCACCCCTCACCTCACCCTCCCTACAGTGGCCACCTGTGTCTGCTTTGTCCATTCTGCTGTAGAAACGTAAAGAAGTGAGGATCCTCCCCTCTGTAGATATTAAAAGGCTCATTCTCAATTGTTTAAAATAACAATAAAAAGCATAATTATGGATATTATATCCCATTTCTTACAATAAATCCCCCTTTTCCGACACACGGGACCTTTAATTCAGCCACTGTTTTATTTTTAAGCCTCTTAGCTTGTTTTTATTCCATTTATCTGCTATTTTCCCTCCAACTACCCCGTTGTTACATCACTTTTATCCACTGTTCTGTTTGTGCTGTCACAGGCTGAACCTGGCTTCCCAGTGCAGTATTGTGTCCTATAAAGAATTTAACCAGACATCGAATACATAAGCTTTCTGACTGCTGGGCCTTTGCTCTCGGCATGACAGCCCAGTAAAGACAGTGTTATTTTATTTTGCTCTGTGTTTGTTTCCCTAATAACAAGGATGCCGTGTGAGTTGCTGTCTGTTTCATCTAAGGCCTGGCTGCAGTAGTTTGATGGGAGACAACAGACCATTAATTCCGCAGTAAACAGTTGAAATGATATGAATTCTAAACTCTGAGCCAAACAGCCTGTAGGGCTCAGCGCTGTGCAAACAGCCACAGAAGGTCACTGAAATATGGGAGTGCTTTAAAAACTCTAGAAGGGCCAAAAGACAAAAAATGTCCTCTAAAATACGAGCAATTTCAGCCAGGCAGAAGAAACAGCGTAATAATTGATTTAACTGCTGGAAGCATTGTTATTTATTACACTGGTTGCACTGAATCTGGTTGGATACGACCCTTCCATGGCCACAAGTGACAAAAAAATAAACAGATTTTTGAGCAGTGACCTAACTGAAAAATAACTGCCTGCACCCCGAAAATGAGACTGATTGAACTTGCAAAGCAGGAAACTGCCTCTCTATAAAATGATCTGTGTCTCAGTATCTAAAGTAAAGATGAGAGTCAGTCGGAGCTTTTGGAAACCGTCGTGTTGTTACAGTCTGAAGGCTCAACAAAATGAACTGTGAGCATCTTATCACTGAAGTCATGAGTCTGGACCCTGTAGCCCTCCTGTGACGTGTGGAGGAGAGAGGCAGGCAGCGAGAGGCGACGGTTCAACATATTAGTTCTGCTCAGTAAACTATTCCTGGATAGATTAAGGTTATGAAAATAATTAACCTTTCAAGCAAATATTAATGGTGTGATTTAGAAATAAATGCCACCCGTCCAAAAGAAAACAACTTGTGTCGAGAAATGACTGAAGAAATCCAAAGAGCGGGTCACTTCCTCACTAAACAAGTTTTTGCACTTTATCAAGCCTTGAAATACCAAACGGATGCTTTGAATTGATTCAGCTATTGTTAACATTTAATTACTTGACTCAAAGTCTTCAACCACAAGGACTTTTAAAAAAGACTTATAGTTAAACTTTCTTTGCTGTCAGTACTGAGAGTTAGAGATTTGCTGAATCACAGTGATTTTAACACTTGTTGTAATCGTGTTCTTTTGCCGTTATGTGAGTTCAGCATCAGCTCAGCTCACACAGAATCATCACGAGTCTTTGTTGTCTCCATATTAACTTCCCTGTGGTTTGTAGAAACACTGAAAGTCCTACATCCATTCTCTCAAACAAGCCATGTGACGTCTGTTTCAAGCTTCCAGTTCCTGGTTCGTAAATGTCGTTCTGCTGCAAGTTTGTGTAAATTTTACATCAGAGTTTGTCTGCAATCAAAGTGACGGTTGGTTTGATTGCAGCTTGTATTATTGAAAGCATCCAGACAGATTTATGTTTTTTTTCTTCGTTCCATTTCCCTTTTAGTCTCTTCACTTCCAAGAGCGATTGTGGCTGAAGGAAGCACATTGTAAGCAGAAGTTAAACGTCTGTGTCTGTCTCTGATAGATTAAACATTCTATATACAGGAAGATAATTCACAGAGTTACTGTGTGCAGCAGCTGTGAGATGTTACGTCTACACTACATATGACAACGTTACTGAAGGAAGTGTGGCGAGCTACATGATCGGCTGAAATTTGAGATAAGCTCAGCTTTGATTCAACAATCACACAGCTTGGGTTTCTGCTCAGAGCGTCAGGTGGGTGTGAACACCTACCACCCAAAGCCACAATCTCAAACATTTGGTTGTATACTTTAGCCTGCTGACCACAGAGTTGAAACACAAAGAAATAAAAGGCAGCTCTATCTGCATTACAAATGCTCCTCCCTCTGGATTATAAATCCCCGTAGCCAGTCCTCCTGTAGATACAGAGCACCTCTCAGCTGTAACCACATCACCGGGACCTGCAGCTTTGCCTTCTCACATCTTTTCCTTCTGTTGTTCAACAGTGTGCCATAGAATCACTATTGTAACGCAATACATTTGTGTTATAATACATTTGAGGAGAAGAAAGCCGGACCAAGCTGTGAACATCAGTTACTTTCACTGTGTAGAATTGCTGTCAGACTATTTCATATGTTGATTTGTAGCGACAGTACAAGAGCCCACAGACCATAACAGACTCAAGGATGAGGAAAAATGTAATTAGAAATAAAAAATTAAGTGGATTTCATCTATAAACCAGAGAGAAGGCAGCATTAGAATGATTAGTAAGAGTTAGGTCACTCCAGAAGATGATGAATTACAGCATGTGCAGGACATTCTGACAGGAACCTCTCCAGTTAATTAGCTGGGCAGCGTTTTGTGCAGCGCTGCCATTGTGTGGTGTGTTTGCTGGACAGTGATCATGTGTGATCTGTGATATTATGATTTGTACAGGTACAGAATGAGAGCGCAGATGTGCTCAGTTCAGTATTTTAAAATTCAACTAGTGGCAAAGGGACAACAAACACAATAACATAACTAATATAATAAAAACATAAGTTACAATTATTAAGGCCTGTCCCAAATATACAAGTGTGTAAAAGTGCAGCACAACGACCAGCGCTTCATCTGTTTAGCATCTGTTGTGGCTCCGCTCTGTGTGACGGCTCACCCTGCCCGTGATCGCTGTATCAGATTTGACATCATATATAATTGATTAGTGGTGTTCAGCTAAATATCAGGTTGAAGCATCTTTTCTTCCTCAGCTGATTGATACATCTGGTGTTGTGCTCATTGATGACACTTTCCAGCAGGAGGCACTAAGTGTAGATGTCATTCTCCTGATAGTGACGACAAAGTGGCCACAAAAATGAAAGCAGACATACAGACATAACTTCCACAATATGTATAAGCAGCCTCACTGCTCACCATGTCTGATCAGACTGAAAGCAGTGCAGATGGGCCAGGTTACTTCACTAACCAAGACTGGGTATGACAAAATACCATAATCAATCCAAAGTGAAGACAAAAGTGCAGTCGAGTCTGATGATCACTTCAGCGTACATGTATGTGCCAACAAGTGTGGCAACCTCCAAAGACTCATTGATAGACACTTGATCTAAAACATCTCACTTGTCTCATGATGAAGACGGGTGTAACAAAGTCCAAAACTGAAGAAGGAAATCCAAACAAAGCAGTGATGATTGCTCCCAGGCAAATACCATCGTTAGTGTTTGACAAGAACTACTAACAAGAACTCAGGGAGCTGAACTGTTTCTAAGATAAACTTACAAACATAATTCTTCTTTGAATGATAAAGTATTTCATTGACTCATTCACACCTACATACTGTTACTGTTTAAAGGATTAATGCAAACACTTCTTTGTTAAGATAACTTTCCTGCATTTTAATATTCAATTTGTTTATCAAGTCGTGTTTTTCTACATAATCTTTTCCTCTTGCTGCTGCTGCAGCTGCTGCTGCCCACGATCTCCACGGACACTTGAGTAAAGTTTTTCAGAACTTGGCTCTGGAAATCATTTCCTCATGAGAACCTCTCAGTGATACTTAGTCAGCAAGTGACATCTTCATAGTCTTTGTGCTTGTTTTATGACAGTGAAGTTCATGCTCACCACGCTATTAATGAATTCCCTAAAAATAGTTTTGCATGTGATGACTCCTCTGGGAGGCTGTTAACTGAGAGGAGTGTGTGTGTGTGTGTGTGTGTGTGTGTGTGTGTGTGTGTGTGTGTGTGTGTGTGTGTGTGTGTGTGTGTGTGTGTCTCTAAGTGACTAATTGTGCTGTTGTTTTTGTGTTTGTGTCTAAGACATTGTGTTCATATATCTGTGGCAGCAGTTTGTAGGTGACTGTGAGGTGATTCACTTCAAAGTCAGCTACAATCAATACGGTAGCTTAACGAAGTGTTAAATGCCAGTTGGGATTGTTTGAAGTTATTCGAGGCCATTTGAAGTAGAATGTTGCCGATAGTGAGAATGAAATAAAACTACAATGTGCAGTATTGAAGAAGTAGAAACTGGAAGTGAATCCATTGGTCTTTATAGTTTAGAACTTGAACTTTAAGGAGAATAAAAATGTGTTGTTAATCCTTAATCCTTATCCCAAGATTTTTAGAGTATTTTATGATAAATCATGTGCATGAATGTGAAGGAGTGTGTTCACAGGTTCTTGACCTGTGCAGCTTCATTAGTCTGCAGTATCGTGTCTGCTGGTTTCTGTCTGCAGGCTGTGGCTGCTGACGTCCCTTCAGCGCTCTGTGCTCCAGTAAAAAGTGGATCAGTGATGAAACTTTGTTTCTTCCATTAATTGGGTCACTTTATTAATAATTCAGCAGAATTTGGTGCTAATATCTCTTGTCCCATTAGTAAGAGTGGATCTACTGTGACAGAACATCCACTGACGTATGTGTTTCTACATTAAAATCATTCGTCTGCATCATTGCTGCTTCAAATGGCTCTTCGTCAGTCACAGATGTTTATCAGCTCCAGCTCTGATTGGCAGTAATAGAAACACAAAATCCAGGTGGACACGCTCATTTTGACCCCTTTACCTGTGCGGTGCTAGAACGTGCTTTTAAGTTCTGGACATTTGTGTGTAATAGTTTTCCATCCATCTCAGTTCAAGTGGTCCTTAAACATCGTTCAGTCTGCACTGAGTTTCAAACCATTTCAGTTCTTACAAAGCTGATAGAAGTTCCACTTGTACAACAGATATCAGCACCAATTCTCCTAGATTATTAAAAACTGACTGAGTGAATGAGTCAGCTGTTCAGACAGTTATATCCTTGTTTTTCTGTTTCCACGATGGCAGACGTTGGCTGTTGTGTTGCTGTCTGTTGGTAATTTCCATGTACAGTAACATTGTGTGCATAACTCCTCATAATCTATTAGCTAAAATGAACTTCTGGACATTGGGGACACTATAACATAACAACAACAGGAGTCAGTGAGAGAAGTGCAAAAACCAGCGAGACCGAGCGACGGACGACGTGGTCTGAATGCTCCGTTCACTGCCGCCTACATTATCATTAATTACACCCAATATGATTAGCATGAATTACTAAGCCCATAATGTTGGGACCTTTTGTGTTAATGGTGTTGGACACCCAGCGACTGAAATAGACTGCTGAAATGCATGCTGGGTAACAGCATGAGGCAGGGGCCTTCCACTTGGTTGGAACAGAGGGAGGGATCATCTATCTGTCAGTCTATCATTATAAATCCATGCAGGGGTCGTGTGCATCCAGAGCTGATTAGTGGAGACAGAAATGGCTCCAGCTGTTCTTTTAATAATCTTCGGTGTGGCCTTTCGATAGCTGGCAGGCTACAACATGCTGTTTACTATGCAGTACATGCATTTATGCATGAGCCAAGACATGATAGGCTAATACAAACAGTGGGCTGGTGTTCAGACAGATATAACTGCTGACAGGTGTTGAGAAGCTGCTGGACCACAGCACCGATCACAGGCCCATGAAGGGTCACCGAGGACAAATACTCAGATTTGATCTCCTTCGTTCATACAGATGTTGAATGGATAGTCTGTCGACGCTGTGCATCATTAATGATAACTTGTTTTTCCTTTTAGAATGTTTACATGGAAATATCACACCGGTCCATTAAACACACAGTTTGTCATTTCTGCTCCTTTTTGCTCTCACTGAGAGCAAAAAGGAGCTCCGGATCCAACAACCACCATTTCTGACCACAGTCTGTCAACGTTGTAGCGGCCCAATTGTTTGACTTGCTATATTTTCTTTGTTTGGGCTGATTCTCCTCATGGCTGATTGCAGGGGATTCAGATCACCTGTGCACAGGTGGGACTGAGGCTGCTGCCTGATTGAGGAGTGAGAGCAGCTGGAGGCGTTCCCCTCCCAGCCAATCAGGGTGTGATGACGCCCTGACTGAAAGGCTTAAGACAGGTGGGAAATGGCACCCAGGTGGCTCTCACCCTCATTCTGAATCTGCCCCTGACCCGTTCTGAATCTGCCCCTGGCCCGTTCTGAATCTGCCCCTGACCTGTTCTGAATCTGCCCCTGACCTGTTCTGAATCTGCCCCTGACTCACTGAGAACCTCGCTCCTCTTTAGATCACCAGCTCGACTCTCTGGTCTGTTTGGGCCCCGTGTGTTCTCCTGGCTGCCCACAGCTTTCTTGAGGGAACGTTGTTTGTTGGGGAACCTTTAAACCCAAACCCCCTTTACAGCTTCAGTGCACCATGTTCGTCTCCTGGAGGTTGTAGGAGCACATTTGTTCATTCTGGACGTTGTTGGTTTAGAGTTGGTGGACATTGAGCATTCCACTAGTTTTACAGGTGTGTTGATTATATTTGTATGTAGGTCGGGCTGCTGGTCTGTGAACAGCCTGTGCCGCCACAACGTGCCTGTTGTTCAGGAGACGTTTAATCAAAGTTAAAATAAAATCATAGATTTGAACATTGTTGGAAACATTTGGGATAATATTACACAACTTAATACCTCCACTTTTTTCATTTTGTTGGCTAAATAATTCATTGAATGATCAGCAGATCAATTGATAATGTAGATAATAATGATAATGTAATATATATTTATTTTTCTACATTTTAATTCAGAAATGTTCTACATTATGTATCTAAGCTGTACTTCACTCATAATGTGCAGCCAAACATTCTTCCAACCTGAAGACATTTATTATCAATCAGTCATTATTTTAAAATAATAGAGATCCCACATTGACCAAAGCTGGATTTTTGATTCCATGTATATAAATGATGCAGAAGACATGCAGAATATTTAGATTTGATGGAGCAGTGCAGCCATTTGACACAAGAGGTCTGGAGTTGGTGCGTCTTGCTGTTCCTTCTGTCTGACCGTGTGGAATAAGAGGATCTCGTCAAGCTTCAAGCTAAACAAACGGGGAAAAACTGCAGCTCATGACCAAACATGAACCCAAAACGTATTCATGCGGTTGTTGATTCAGTGTTCATGAATATGCAGCAGATGGAAAACAATAATAAACACATTCTGGGTACATTGGTTATTTAGGTTCAGTGGTGCTGGCTTCATCACACAAACTGTAAGAAGGATATTTATGTATTATTACTGAATCATTACTAATATCATTGTAACTCCTTCAGTTCTCCTCCCTCACTAAACTTGTCTACTAATCTGACAAGCAGACACGTGACTTTAATAACACGTTTCTACTGTTACTGTACAGAAACACTTCAGTTTCTCTCGTTCATCCTTTCCGGCATGTGAAGACTCAGAACTCATCTGTGTAATGTAATTACATGGCACAGTAATTTGATGTTTGACAATTAATGCAGGCCTGTTAATCATTTTATGCTCATTTGGATTTCAAGATCCATTTACCTAATTTAACCTGGTGACAGTGTTAATAAGACGGCAGCACCAATCAGAGCGTCGCCTTCATCAGGCTCTGATGACATTATGAGTGTTTATGTAAATGTCGTGATTGAATCTAGAAAATGTAAAAGCTACAAAGCGGAGGCTGTTTTCTGCCTCTGGTACACGACACCCAGAGAGGAAGTGATGCAGGATGAACTCTGCTGTCTGTCTGTGTGTCTGCATTGATCCCACAGTGACAACAAACCCACCTGTGTTACTTCAACAGCACGTTTTAAGCTTCCAGCCGGAGTGTGTGTGTATTTTTCAGCATGACTGGCATCTGTGTGAATCAAATCCCTGCCGCACTACTCTAACCGGTGAACATTACTCATTCAGGTTTACTGCCACAGCTTTTTGGCAGCTCCTATTGGCTCTGACCTGCCACCTTTCAGAGTAAAGAGGGACGCAAACAGGAAATCTTTTTCTCATCTTACTGACAGTGTGGTCATGTTGTCTTTCTGCTCTCCTGCTGTGAGTCTGATTCTGCTCGGACACCTTGTTGTTCTGAGAATGGCCGGACATCTTGAATGTGACGGCAGTGGACCTCCCTCAGCTGTGTAGTGAACCACTGATCTGACTCGAACCTGTGGTGGTTATGGTTCAGATATCACGATCGTCTGATAGATAAAACCATCGATATATAAAACAACTGTCAGATAACTTAACTCCACAACTCTCATCCACTCCTGATGCTTGTGTCTTGGTTCTGGTCCGGCCCAGTGACACAGTGTAACTGCTCTCCAACAGGAAATGCTCTGAAGTGTGACCAGCTGATTCCAACTTTGTCTGGTTGAAATCTTTTGTCTTTCCAGGAACTATAATTAAAACACTACGCAAACATTTTAATAACCTTGACTTTAATTCAAAATTCTGTTATATATTGTATATTCCCAATAAGACATTGACTGTTAAATAACTTTCATGTTCCAAGGCTTCATCTGGTAACAGGATCTTCTTCCTCTATAACAAATCTCTATAAATCTCTCCTTAACGTGTATTCAGGGAGTGTATACTGGTTTATCTGGGAGTCTTTCGCCTTGTTTCCACATACGTTTACGTACGGAGGCGAGTCAGCTCGAAGCTCTGAGGTGTCTGACGTGCCTGCAGAACTCTTCTTCTGTAGTATTTGTAGTATGTTTACAGTATGGTGTTAGCTAGTTTAGCTAACAGGCTTCTAACAAACATTTCTGGTCCTGTTCTTGTACCTGTGGTGCTCCACCCTCATGTCCACATGACGGGGCGGCGAATCACACACAGAATGAGTCTTTGACCCACCGCTAACAGGCGGATTCTATCATCTGTAAAGAAATACTCTCACGAGGGCCCATTAATTAGGAAAATATCTTAAAATATGTTTCTTTTTTGCTCTTAGCTGGACACATCTGGCACTGATCAGCTGGTCAGAGGTCAAAGCTGATCCTGCAGAAAACCAGCTGGTTCTGGTCCTTCTCCGATCAATCGCTGCGTGTCTGTTTGCTAATACCAGCGCCGACAGCCTCAGTGCCAAACCAAAAACACCATTTTTAACCTGAAGATTATCACTGCAGTTATGCTACACTGGTCTGTTGTTGTGAACACTGAGGTCACTATAGAAGGAGATTAATCTCGTCTTTAATTAAATACTGCTGCTGGGGTTAAGTGTTGTCAGTGGACGTCATTTATTGGGAAAATTAGATAAAAGTGCTTAATGGGGTCTCAGGAGCCTCCAGGTGAGAGACACGTCAGGAGGAGGGATTATACATTAGATTGTTCATGTTCACTTACATTTCCTTCATTTTAAATTAGCTTTCTTTAATAGTTTCTTACTATGACTACATGAGTAAAGAAGAGTATAACAACAAGAAGAAAATTCTTGTTCATTCAGAAAATGACCTCACTTTACTGTTCTACAGCCTTTAGAACCAGGAACAGAACACCTGTACCATGTGGAGATATAACGATATCTCAGAGGGTGATAGTTATTAATCAGACTATCTATATCGTGTATATATAATGCAGCCCTGATGTTAACTGAGTCTTACTCTGTCACTGTTTGTGCTGCCCTCAGGTCAGTGAGATGGAGTCTGTCCTCTCATTAATACTGAGGAGAAGTTGGTGTGTGCACATGAGATTCACAGCTGGCACACTGTATAAATCCACACGGCAGATTTTCAGATTTTCTTCAAGAGAAATGGACCAACTGTAGAGAGCAGTTAGTTCACATTGTTCATGTTATCCATAAGATCTGATGTAGTTTGAGATCTAAGTAGCTTGTGTACACTAAGTCTATTAAAAAGATTTAGCTATGTTTGTTAAAATTCAGTATATCTGGAATGAATTATGGGAAATAACAGCCGAACTGTTCCACATACAGAAACTAGATATGTTGTGAGAATAATATGGTGGATTATCGTGCAGTATGTTGTTGATTGTCAGCTGATCTGAATGTCCTACAGTGGATCCCAGTTTGATATGTATCATCTTGTTTTTGGCAGCTTCACTCTGCCATCTCTTCCTCGGGAGGTTTTATTGTCTTCACCTTTACCGGGGTGTCTTTTATCCCCCTTAATCTGATTTTAACACTTCTTGGGAAATAAATATCACCCCTGCCACCCCTCTGTGCCGCGCTGTCAGCTTTCTAGTGGCGGTAAAAAAACATTGTGGGCTCAGAGCTCATCCCTCTTCTGCCTGTAATTGCTTCATTAGAGCCTCTGCAGTGTCTCTGCCTGGTAGCTGGGGAGATTTAATAAGAGCTCTGAGGATGCTCTCAGACTCAGCGTCGGGCTCCTAGGATATTGCTTTGGAATTTCTAATAACCGGGCTTCGTTCCAACGAAGACAGAAAGTCAAAGAACATCAAACTGAGTACACTCCTGGATCCTTCAGTGTACCACGAGAGGCCAACGCAGCTCTCTCAAGCCTTTTGTTCTGCGGCTGCATCCCCAGCGGCTACTGCTGCTCCCACCGCTGAGACTGAAGCACGGAGGGGAGAGTGGATTGAGTTTCCCGTGGTCCATTTTCTGAGTGATGAGTTTCAGTGAGACGCAGGACAGCCACATGATATAACAGGCCCAGGGAACACACAATAAACTTTGTTTCTTACTCCCAACATTTTCCAGCCCCCTCCTTCCTGTGTCTTTATCATCACGTGTAATCTGAGCTGGATTCTCATTTGCCTGAGTGGTGACTCTCCACTGTTAAAATACTGTATCCCAGAAGCACTCTAAGGGATACATGTCAGTAAAAATATTCTTTAAGAACGGGGTCAGGAGTTTTCTACCCTTTCTTCTGCACTTTTAATGTAGGCAGTAAGGGACAGCATCCTCCCACAGTCCTCGTTCTGTTCCCAGCCTCATATTCCAGTTTATCTGTAGTTGGTATGAGCTGTCAGCATTTTGACTTGGACACTTGATAAATTGAGCCATCATTAATGTTACTGCTCACACCTGTGTCAGGATGTCTTAACCTATGTGTACTAATTTATTCATAACTTTCCATCATCTTTGATTTCTACATTGTGAGTGTGAAACCAGGGCTTTCCACTAACACACAGACTAGCCAGCCATAATACATAAGTAGCCAGCCGGGGGGGGGGGGGGGGGGGTAGTACGATCTTATACACTGGTCTAATGTTACATTATTAATATTATTATTACATTATTATTATTATTATTATTAGCCTAAGTGTGCCTGCAGAACAGGCAGCCTATATTAATTTCTCAGACATTTGCTCTATTATTATTATTATTATTATTATTATTATTATTATGATCAGCATCAATATCTACTCTATATATTATATTATTATTATTACAAAATATCGCATCTTCTTTTATTCATTAGTGTAACTAAGTATGCCAGACGCTAATGCACCAATAAAAACTGTGATTTGCGCACTGAAAATAATGAATAATAGGCTATACAAGCTCACATAATATTGCATCATGAGGCGTTCTGGGCTTGTAAATATCTTATTGTCGGTGCATGACACCTTCACAGTCTGCTGTGGTGGCTACACAATTAAACACTCAGTGAACGTTTCTCCCTTAGCAACTAATGAAAATACACTCTTAGAGTCCGTTTGGTTTCATTTGTACAACCGACAGTGTTTTTTGATGCCAGCACGTGTCGCAGGTATTGCTAAATGGACGCTGGAAGAGAAGAGTGGATTACCGGTGATAAAATAAACGTATTATTGTGAGCCCTGCTTCTCGCCTACGACGGCTGACACACTGACTCCGCTAAGTGCGCGCGCACACACACCGCGTGTCGGGGCCGCGGATGAGTTTCTCTCCCTTGTGATCAATGAAGTCGGCGATGATCGGAGTAATTTGTGATTATTATCAGTACAAGCACAGCGAATCACAATTTTAATGAGTGCGGTTCAGTTTGACACTATTGTCAGTCTGTTAGAAAAACATTTAACTTTATTAAAATCGAAAAATAATAGTCATTAAAGTAGCCGGCTGGAGTTAACTGTGTAGTCGGCTATATGGCCGGCAGCCGGCGCTTGTGGAAAGCACTGGTGAAACAGTGGATCTGATGTCAGTCTGATGTGACGAGCTGAAGCTAGCTGGAGGAACGATCCATTAAATCACTAAATTGCAACAATGAATTAGAATCACTACAGTTTGAAATATTAACATTCACTGAATTAATTCTATTGCTCGACTCGCTGCATTTCCCTATGGATCAAATCATCAACTAAATGATTTAAACTGTGCATGTAAAATGTGGAAATGACATCTGGAGCAGTAGCACGATAAACCCAGAAGTCAGCTGCAGCGAGTGAAGTGATTATTACCTCAGACAGCCGAGAAAACATTAGAACCTAAACTGATTATACTTGTGTTGATTCAGCTGCAGATTGTTGTCCCATTTCTTTCTCTGGTGTTGCGTGAGGGGCGTCTCACCAAACTCCCCTCTCACCACAGTCTAATCTTGACATAGCTGATTAACTGTAATGAAATATTTTAAAAATGGAGGCTAAAATAATTTACTGTCTAACTGTTAAACAAGGCAGTGTTAATCAATATGAACCATGATCCTGTGCGGTGTCACAGACATAATTTAGCGTTCTGATAGAAGAGAAAGAGAAAATGTAAGAAGTATTTACAGTGATCACTGTGTACAGCACACGGATGGAGTGTTGTGCAGCGTGTGTTTAGCTCTGATACGATTTTCTTTTCTTCTCTTTCAAACATGACGCACCAGACTCTGCCCGACGCTCTGTTGGTGCAGTTTGGTGCATTTGGGCTGTTGTGTGTTTTCTATCTTTGGACAGAGGATAATACCTCAGCCCTCTGTGTGTGTTTCTGGTCATGTTGCACCATTTTCAAACATATGTGCCTCTTTCTCCCTCGTACACAGCTCAGTGTTATGTAAGGTCGCCCGTCCTGCTGTGAAATGCTTCTGTAAGAATGTAGCTGTGATACAATGTGAAGGTTTATTATTGATTTCAGAGTCGTTTCTTTATCTTTGATTTGTGAGTATTTTGGATACGTTGGCCTAATGAAGAATTCCCATCACAGTAAACAAGTGTGTTAATCCGCAGCAGATTATAATGACCAGAGCTTAGACTGAACGCAGGAGTGAAGGGTGCTGCCACATAGTATCTACAGTAGGACTTTACTATATATAGCAAACAGCATGGGGGAAGGGGAGGCTGATCTGACTGTGTGTGTGTGTGTGTGTGTGTGTGTGTGTGTGTGTGTGTGTGTGTGCGCGCAACACACGAGATGACCAGAGGTGTATGTGTGTACAGTGTGTCTTTGCCTGATTGTGTGTACGTACACATGCATACAGCGCTGTAAACAATGCAGGCGTAGCATGCGTTTCATTCCAGCCAATGTTTGTATGCATTTACATTTCATATGCAAGTCTGCACCAGAAAATACACGTCTGTTTACAAGCTGGTAGCGTGTGTTCTCCTCTGTGTGTGTGCTGTGCATGTGTCATACTCACGTGATGACCAGTGAGGTGGAGAAGAGCAGCGTTCCCAGCAGGCCACGCCGGCAGTCCGCGTTCTTCCTCTGGCGCTGATGCATCTCGCCGCCGCAGTTGTCACAGCAGCGGCACATGCAGAAGAAGAGGCCGGCTATCGGCATCAGAACGGCGAACAGCAGGCCCACTGCTGCACATACTAGGAAGCCTATCTCGTAGTAGATGGCCTGGGGTCAGCAGGGGAGGAATGAAAAGAAAATGAGATGGGGAACGAAGGACAAATTATTTAGGAAACATAATGGAGATGGAACGTGAACACGGAATGAGATGAAGCGAGAAAAGGGGGATCAGAGGTGAAAAGAGATGAAACAACAAGAGGGGAAATTGGGAAGGGGATTGTTGGAGGAAAATAGAATTGGATCAGGAGAGGAGAGCAGACGAGTCGGGGAGCGAGGGAGAGAAGAAAGGATAGATTAATAGAAGGGAGGACACACACAAGGAGGAAGAGGATAAAATGAGCAACAAATCTAAAAATATCTAGCGGGATCTCACTGCTGGAAATTCTCTCTCTACTCTCTGTCCAAAGGGGATTTGTGGATGAACAATAAACAGATTGCATAACACTACTCGCAGCTGGAGAAGCCTTTCTTTACAATTCTTCAATATCACGAGCCAATTCAATAATCAGCTCCTTTTTACACAACATCAATGCCCAGACTAACGCTGCTGAAACGAGTAGCACAACAATAGTCTCCTCACTCTCTACACTGCAGGCTGCTGCAGAGCCAAACAGTATTCACATACATTTCCGGCAAACAACACAATTTCCAATATGCACTGAGAGGATAGCAACAGATGAAGGATGATGAGGGGAAATACTCAAAGGGTTCCAGCCATCCATGTAGCCCTGTGGTGCAGTTTTTTCCACTCTAATGAAGGGAAGAGACGGCATTTCTGATGAAAACCTACTTCAAGGACCTGGACTACAAGGCAGTTAGCGCGCTGCAGGAAACTCCATCATAAAAAGCACTTTGGACTCGTACTGAGTCGTAAAATCCAGGTTTCTCTTGAAACAAGGTAACAAATCAGCCCCGAGAGTGAGATAATTACACCTGTTTCAGTGCAGTTAATCCTTTTTAATAATTCTGTTGCAGTGTAGATTTCACTAAAATTAGGTTCATCACTCAACGCGGTCCAGTTTATTATCCGACATTATGGAAATGTGACTTGACAAGTTGAATATTGTTCAATGAAAACCTCAAACTTTATGGCTGAAATTGAAGAACTACATTAGTCCATTACTTCTTTTATGAAGTGAGAGATGTACAGCTGCTTTATGAGGAACACTGAGATCAGACTGAAGCCGTCTAACAGCCCAGAGGTCGTTAAACATGACCAGTCTGTTTATAGAAGAGTAGAAACTCTTCTGAGTGTAACACAACACAGTTCATCTGAAACTACATCCTCCAAGAGACCGACTGTGATCACACAACGGTTGTATCACTCTGCTTTAGTCTCTCTGGTCTTATAAACTTGAGGAATAAACATTAACTCTGACTGGATGAACTAGAAACTGGATGGTGGATAAGCGTAATTCTTCAATTTAGTTTGACAGAATGCAGTTTTCACCTGCAGAACAATGTAATTCAACTTCTCTTGTAAAACTCACACGTACAGAATTTGCAGTGATTGTTAGATAGTTTGTTTGGGTCAGAGGGAAGTTTTCACAGTGAACAGTTAATAGGAGGGTACTGAGATTAGAAATGGTGTTGAGGACCAGCAGGATGAAGCCTGTTGAGGGGAGTGAGCAGAGGAATAAATATGTCATATCATAAATATGTTTGTTAGTATTGAGTGTTTGTGTGTTCAGACTGGCGGACTGGACTGCATGAACTGTGTGTGCTTCATATCTGAACCGTCAGCTGTGAGATCTGCACATCCTCCATCAATACGCCTCAATTTATCTGCACTTTGCGTATGAGAAATATTGAAGTTGACTCAACATGATTCTTTACAGATTCTCCCTGATATATTGAGGGAGTTAAATTGCTGCAGTTGGCAGATTGTCTGTGGAGCTTCCACCTCCTCTTGTCATGTACCACAGTGCTCCCACTTAATCTGCCCCTATCTCAACCTGCACTCAGCACAGGCTTTGGAAATTGGCAAAATTGAATAGGGGATTGGTAATTCCCACACCGTATGTAACTTGTCACAATGATGTTCAATAGCGTCTGGTTATGAAAGGATCAAAGCAGGACTGCTATCACTGCTCCTAAATGGACGAACTGCTCTCCCAGCTGATTCGCACTAATCTTAATCGCCCTCATAAGTCAGTGACCCTGCCGTCTCCAGAGACCTGCAGCTTTTCCATTTTAACATGCAGGCTGAAAAGAAATGGCTTCTGAACTTGTCTGAGAGGAGTATTCTTCTCCGGTTAATTTGAAAATCTCTGTGCAAACTTGGAGGTCTCAGGCGGTGTGCATGATCCAACCTCAAGCTTGTGTTTGGATGAGCTGTTTCAGAAACACAGTTTACACCATGTAGGCTGACATTCACGCCCGCTCTGACCTGGAGAAATCAAACATGGCAGACTTCAGGTTCCATGGACACGTAGCGGTGAAGAGGGAACCAGAGTTTTAAAGATGTAGAGAGGAAAAGTAATAAAGAAAAGAGAGACTGGGTGTGTATGTGTGTCCCATGTCATCTAACAGCACCAATGTCAGCCCAGTTGTTTAGGACATTGTGCAAATCTGAACGCTTGCATCCTCATTCTGCTCCCGGGCTCTGCTTGTTATTGGGTGAATCTTCACAAAAAAAAGGTCAAAACTGTTTTATTTTTTCAGCACCACTCTTCAAGGGCCTGCAGCTCAGACTATTTTTGGACTAAAGCTTTGTCTTGGCAAGTGCCCAAAAGAAGAAAGTGACCTTCCAATGAGAAGGAGCTGGGTGATGAGGTGCCGCATGTCTGAGTGGTGAAGACGGAAACTTCTGTAAACTTAATCAGATTAAATCAAAGCAGCAGCCGCAAGGAAAGTTTCCTGCAGCCAGATGCTGCTCATCAACTGCTAGCCAAATGCTAATATGCAAACCTTTAAGGACCATTGCACATTATTCACATCATGGGTCTTTGTTTTGTTTGTTTTAGTCACCATTATGACCAGGGCCTGTTGCGTAGTGTTGCTCAGTGAGTATGAACACCAGTCAGTGTAGATCATGTCACCTGTTTGATCTGTTGGAGCCTCCAGCTGGTTTTAAAGCCGTCAACATCTTTGTTTTGGAGCCAGACATGATGAGGATGTTTGATCAGATCTTACTGAGATCTTGAGGACATGTTGTGGTGGTGACTCACCAAGTCTTTTATTTTGAAGGGGACCATACTTTACTAAATGAAGATCATGTTGTATCTTAGAAGATTTTAAACTAATGATTAAGATCATAAACTCATTTGGAAACTGTTTAAAAAGGTAATGAATCAGGTGAGAAGTAGGGTCATTTTCTCATAAGCTTACATACAATCAGACTTATGTTACCACGAGTGTTGGTGGTTTCTGCTGAATTGGCGCATGACAATGTCTCCAGTGAAACATGGTTGATGACTCTGAGGCAGCGTTTCTCCTCAGTGTTGTTCTGAGGCAGCAGCAGGAACCTCCGTCTGCTTAATATACTGTATGTGCTGCAAAGCACAAGAGAAACATTTCTCATGATATCTTTATGTTTCCCAAAGTAGCCAGACTGTAATTCTGCAACCGCTCCAACATCAGGACGCCTGATAAATTGGATGAGTTTTATGCAAAGCAGACAAACTGATTCGTCCTCACTGAAGCAAAGAAAATGATGCATTTTGTAAACATTGGTTGGCTGAGTGTGTTTTCAGCTATTGTTATTATAAATCACATATTTCTGGAGGGAAAGTGATTATCTCCTTCTTTTTACTTTAACAGGGTATAAAATGCACATGGAGGAGTTTGTTTCAGTCGTTTCTTGAGCGAGGTGTTTGGATGTCTTTGGAGGACAGACGGCAGAGCTGCACACGGTGTCAGTGTGTGGAGAGCTGTAGTAGTGAAGAGTTCTGCCAACATCAACACACAAAACATCAAGTGTGTGTTCATGTGGCTGATCCTCGCTGTGGTCTGAGTGGATATCAGAGTAAATACTGCAGAGAAGCAGATTAGACGGCTGAGCAGCAGGTCTAAAGCCACTCTGTTCATATGTTTATAATAATTTAAACATTATTGCTTTATTGCAAATAACTGCAGCATTCAATCTAATTATTATTATTAACACAAATTGAGAGGGGACAGTCACCATAAGTGGTCAAATCCACGTTGGTTTACTTCCATCAGTGTACGACTCTGACAGGAATGTGCTAGTTTGTGTTACAACTCGTTAGCAGCCAAGTAGGACAATGAGGATACTATTTCTCAATGAGTGTGCGGTGGGAGACTCGGGTCCATGACACTGCTGTGAAAGAATCTTCCAGATGGTTTGTCAAAGGTGTGATTTACATTCCATGGCACTACAACTCTTCCTCTGTGATTGGGTCAGCATTGTTGCTCCTCTATGGAGCTGAAAGGTCTAAATGAGGACGTGTCCCAGATGAAACAGGAGCTGCGGCTGAGGAGAAGCTACCTCGGTGGTTGTTAGGTGGACAGGATGGCTTGGTGAGAGTCGTAGGGTTGCACAACTACACATGACTCCAGTAAAGATTGTGAAAGAAAATGCAACTGTAACAAGATAATTTGGGTAGAATTGTGCAACCCTGGTGACGGGGGACAGTGGAGCGGGAGGAGGCGGGGACGGGTTGCTGTGAGGCCAGTGTGCAGACTTTACCTGAAGGGTCAGCACTATGTTCTCTGGCTGAGGGAGGCCAGAGCAGATCAGATGAAGAGGACATGCAGAAGACAAAGGCAATGCAGCGTCAAAGAAAGAGCAAAGCCACCGACACAAAAACATGTGGATGAAACAGAGCAACAAAAAGAGAAATCAAAGAATGTGTATCCAGGTAGCTGCATATTGTCGCACTGCACACCGACGGCTTCTCCCTTAATTGAGAGGAAGCTACAGAGTGAACTCTCGCTGTACTTCTGTTAGATCTCTGGGACTGGAAGAGCTAGAAAACATCTTCGGCTGTCAAAGTGGTTCAGCATAAAAACTCAAATGATGTATCTCTCTCTAAATTCACAGGTTGTGCCAGAAGCAATTACCATTTTTTTCTGAGCTGTCACTTAAAAGATGGTCTTGCCTTTGCTCGTAAAGTGTATAAAATCCTCGCTTCAGAGAAGTCCGTGACTACAGAATATCTCCAAGGCACCTTCCTAACTTAGTTTATATCATGATTCACAGATATGATGCAGTTAGGTGAAGACGCAGTCACGCAGTCACGTTACCTTCTGGTATTCCGTCTGAATGGCTCCAAACTTGTCCTTCGCCAGTCTGACAATAAGATCTGCAACAGCACAGAGAAGACGAACAACATGAGGAGATGGCTTTTTGTTTTCTGTCCCATCAGCATTGCAGTGAATACATTTCAGCACAGAGACACCAGTTACAATCCAGCTGACTGCACAGGGATGTCGCTGTATTCTCACAGTTCTCAAAGTGCAAAAGACACATTTCACTGAATAAATGAGAACTTCCTCAGTCACTGTCCTTTCTGTGGTGGATTTAAACTCCCTGTGGTTTGTACACATTTTGCTGATTTATTTTACAGCATTTTATACATTTTATAGTTACTTTCAGCCTCTAAATTCTGTGTTAGGTTTAGAAACTTTCCCCCTTAACTGCAGAATATAAAATTTGAAAAAAAAAAAAAAAAGATTGCTGAGCAGTGACTTGACAACTTTGACAAGATGGTGTCAGGAAATCGTGAGCCAGACTCTGACACTGTGTGTCCCTTCATCCCGACTCTCCCCTCTGGGTTTACATCAGGCGAGTCTGACAGGAAGAGGAACTCTTATTTTATTTATTCCTGGACCGACATCATGTTCGGATCCTGTTGGCTCACATTCTGTTACTTCCTGAACTCAGAAGAACTCTAAGTGGAGCTCTATTTTGGGAAACTTCAAAATTCATTAAACTCTAATAGTTAAAATGACAACTACCTACTGCATAAATAATCAGAGCAAAACCAGAGCTACAAAACTGCATACATATAACTTTAATTACATAAAGAGTAAGTCTGTTATTAAGAGCGACAGTAACATAAAAGTTTAAGCTTTTACTGGATTATTTTTTGATTTATTGATTAGATTTTTGGCCGTAGTGAAGATGTCCTTCAGTGTTTCCCAAAAGCTCCAGATGAAATCTTTAAATGTCTTGTTTTGTTTAAAACCCAGAGACGTTCAGTTCACTGTCACAGAGAAAGAAACCAGAAAGAAATCACATGTAAAGCTTGAATCAGAGAATTTAGATTTTTTTTTCCCCCCTTGAATAAACACTCAAACTGATTAATCGGTGATCAGAATAGTTGACCAATGATAGAATGTAACATGTGACCACAGCTGATGAGCTTCATGAACACTCAGTCAGTGACTCATCACACAAACATGAGCTGCAACAACAAAGCAGAGACATTTATAATAGATAAAGACTTTAACCTTGAAACAGTTTGAGTCAGTCCACTTAAATAATGTAAATCATGGAGACGTTGCAGAACCAGCAGAACAACCCGTCTGTGATCAGAACTGTACGTCTGCCTCTCACGTCACACCTGAAGCTGCTGGGACTCGTCACAGTGAAGACAGGCAGCTTCTGCTCGCTGCTTCCAAAAATAAGATGCTAACAACAAACAGGCTTTTCCTGCTTCTGCAGTGAAGTGTCTTTCTGAGGGGAGATTATCTCCACAGGTGAATCGTTGACAAGAAGTGTTTTAATTTAACACAGAACCGACTTCTGATCCCTGCCAATTATTCAGAGCCTGATGTTGGTATTACTGTGAGGAAGCTCCAGGCTGCAGCTTCACCTCGGCATCACAGCTGTTTAGGAAGAGAGGAGCTCATCTTTAAAAGCACTCGTGTCTAATTGGCTTTATTTCAACATGTATTATGACTGCGCATGTTTTCTTCCTCAGATAGATTTGTTTAGTTCCACACTTGACCTTTCTGCTACTCTCAGAGATTAATACTCGTTGTGACAGAGCTTGAACAGGTGCAGCTCCAGTGCTTTGCTTAAGGCCAGTAAACAGACTAAGATTGTCATTTTTCCTTCTAGAATTTTCCCACCAAGTTGTAGTTTATAGGTCAGCCCTCCACCACAGTTTCCCAGCGTAAGGTCAGCTCTCCACCGCAGGATGGCTGTCATCAGTCGCTGTGGTGTGTTTAGAGCTGAGGTGTAAAATGATCTGGGCTTCACAGGCGAGCTCAGCTGTCATTTCTTCTTGTTCTACTGGCCCTTTGTGTGCTTTTCAAAGAAGCCTCTGACCTCGTAGTGACGCTGTGTTTGAATCTGAACCCCTGAGACTCAAACTGTAACTGAATAAGATCCTCACAACTGCACAACAAGCTGTCCAGCCTAAATATTGTAGTAATATGTCAAAACACGAGCAGATGTATTCTTTTGTGAGAGCATATCTGATCCTAAAGTGAAGCAGAGAGAAATGGATCAATAGCAAACTGCTGTTTAACGGGAAAAATACAAATATTTCAAATGCCCCCGTCAGCTCAGACTCAGTATCCTCTAACTACACTCAGCTGAGGACAGCAGCTGCTGATTATTCTCTTGATTAATTGATTAATTCCAGCATTTGACTTCCTGCCAGAAAAAGTACAACGGGCCGTCACTCAGAGTCAGAACTCCTTGTAAATTCTGGACAATTAAAGTCCAGAAATCCAATATGTCCTTCTCCATCCTCTATTCAGTCATAACACACGAGGCTGCACTGCTGAGGTCCAGTTCTGAGATCCGGTTCTGAGGTCCAGTTCTGAGATCCGGTTCTGAGGTCCAGTTCTGAGGTTCGGTTCTGAGGTTCAGTTCTGAGGTCCAGTTCAGAGATCCAGTTCTGAGGTTCAGTTCTGAGGTCCAGTTCTGAGGTTCGGTTCTGAGGTTGGGTTCTGAGGTTCAGTTCTGAGGTTCAGTTCTGAGGTTCGGTTCTGAGGTTCAGTTCTGAGGTTCAGTTCAGAGGTTCAGTTCTGTTCTCTGAATCAGCAGTTTTTGACCGTCAGGCAGGTTTCTGGTCACCTTTGCCATCTTGCAGTAATAGTTGGTCGCAGCATCACTTGTGGTGTTCTACTGTCACCACAGTGACATCATCACTGGTTCAGTTCTACTGTCACCACAGTGACATCATCACTGGTTCAGTTCTACTGTCACCACAGTGACATCATCACTGGTTCAGTTCTACTGTCACCACAGTGACATCATCACTGGTTCAGTTCTACTGTCACAGTGACATCATCACTGGTTCAGTTCTACTGTCACCACAGTGACATCATCACTGGTTCAGTTCTACTGTCACCACAGTGACATCATCACTGGTTCAGTTCTACTGTCACCACAGTGACATCATCACTGGTTCAGTTCTACTGTCACCACAGTGACATCATCTCTGGTTCAGTTCTACTGTCACAGTGACATCATCACTGGTTCAGTTCTACTGTCACCACAGTGACATCATCACTGGTTCAGTTCTACTGTCACCACAGTGACATCATCACTGGTTCAGTTCTACTGTCACCACAGTGACATCATCACTGGTTCAGTTCTTCTGTCACAGTGACATCATCACTGGTTCAGTTCTACTGTCACAGTGACATCATCACTGGTTCAGTTCTACTGTCACAGTGACATCATCACTGGTTCAGTTCTACTGTCACAGTGACATCATCACTGGTTCAGTTCTACTGTCACAGTGACATCATCACTGGTTCAGTTCTACTGTCACAGTGACATCATCACTGGTTCAGTTCTACTGTCACCACAGTGACATCATCACTGGTTCAGTTCTACTGTCACAGTGACATCATCACTGGTTCAGTTCTACTGTCACCACAGTGACATCATCACTGGTTCAGTTCTACTGTCACCACAGTGACATCATCACTGGTTCAGTTCTTCTGTCACAGTGACATCATCACTGGTTCAGTTCTACTGTCACAGTGACATCATCACTGGTTCAGTTCTACTGTCACCACAGTGACATCATCACTGGTTCAGTTCTACTGTCACCACAGTGACATCATCACTGGTTCAGTTCTACTGTCACAGTGACATCATCACTGGTTCAGTTCTACTGTCACAGTGACATCATCACTGGTTCAGTTCTACTGTCACCACAGTGACATCATCACTGGTTCAGTTCTACTGTCACCACAGTGACATCATCACTGGTTCAGTTCTACTGTCACCACAGTGACATCATCACTGGTTCAGTTCTACTGTCACAGTGACATCATCACTGGTTCAGTGTAAACAGCTGGTTGGATTTTAATTCTGTGTGTTTTATAAGAAATATCATCAAAACTCCAGAGAAACACGATCGTTTAATACGGAGAACAGTTCATTATCCAGACATGTTGGCAGATTTAAAAGGTAATAAAACAGATTTAGCAAACACATTTCAGACTGTATTTGTTTACACAGTGAACAGTGTCAGACAATACGGAAGACAGATTTATTTCTCCTGTTCTTGTAAACAGATGCAGAGAGATCTCATCCCACTGTAGTGGCTGAGTTGATTTGTTCTTTTTCAGTGATTTTGGAGATTCAATCATTACCTAGAGCTATCTTTTAATTTAGACAAGCTTTTAGGAGACCCCAGGAAGAGTAGATACTGTCTAAATACAGAAGCTACTGTGGATCTAAAGACAGACAGAAACAAGCTAAAGTCTCGTGGAGCAGCAGGAAACGCACTCGACTGACATCAGCAGCAGGTCCCAACATTCACCTGAGAGCTATCTGACCAAAGTGTGACGGCAAAATTAATAAACAAATACATTTAAACTAAACAGAACAAAAACTCTGTGTGTGTGTGTATGATAATTGATAAATCATAAATAAATAAAAGAGACAGAAGAAGTCAACAGGTTTGACTCGAATGAAGGTTTTCTGCCTCTGAGAAATGTTGGTGCTATTTCTGAAAAATGACTGAGCTTGTCACTGCCGGGTAAACTCAGCTGAGAGGAGGCATGAAGAATAAAAGGAGCAGTGGAGGGTGAAGAAAGAAAGGACAGGCGGAGATGAAAGACAGAGGGATAAAGAGAGGAGCAAAATAAGAGAGGTGAAAATGAGACGGGCTGAAGGACTCAGGGCTGGATTGAATCCAGCCTCCGTTTCTAGTGAGAGGCGTCTAATCCCTCTCCACCGACCAAAAGCTCACATTAACCCCGACTGACGCTCGTCTCTGTGGAGCCACATGGAGTGTGAGGATGCTGACGTCCTCCAAACTAACCTGCTGTTTGTCATGTTGACTGTATGTTAGTTTCAGAGCATTCCACCACTGTGAGCTGCTCTCTGAGGAAAACGCATGGAAAATGTTAATGTGAATATATGAGCGGATTAATGTAAATGTAATGCACAGAGGAAGGCTTCAGTGTGCTTTCTCAGCACTGAGAACTGGAGGTGACAGCTGACTTAATGAAGCTCAGGGTGAAGCAGAAGGAGTCCAGCAGGTCTCCATCTTTGTTCAGCTGCTGGCTTTTTGAGTAGCAGAAGAAGAAGTTATTGTTATGGCTGTAAGCAGCTGGGATCCCTGATTACTGCAGCATTCCTCAACCAGAATTACAGTTTCCTGTTTTTGGTTTAAATTAGCAGAATATTTGTCTTTTTAGCATCATTTTAAAGTTCTTCTAGTTGTTTCCACTGGGCGTGTAAATAAGACATGACGTCTGCTGGATCCTTTATTGAACAGTTTCATGTGCTCGTACACAGCAAACATTAGATTCCAGACTGCATCCGTCTGCGTCTGTCTGCGTCCGTCTGTGTCTGTCTGCGTCTGACTGCATCCGTCTGTGTCTGTCTGCGTCTGTCTGCATCCGTCTGCGTCTGTCTGCGTCTGTCTGCGTCCGTCTGCGTCTGTCTGCGTCTGACTGCATCCGTCTGCGTCTGACTGCATCCGTCTGCGTCTGTCTGCGTCTGTCTGCGTCTGTCTGCGTCTGTCTGCGTCCGTCTGTGTCTGTCTGCGTCTGACTGCATCCGTCTGCGTCTGTCTGCGTCTGTCTGCGTCCGTCTGTGTCTGTCTGCGTCTGTCTGCATCTGTCTGCGTCTGTCTGCATCCGTCTGCGTCTGAATGCATCCGACTGCGTCCGTCTGCACTTTTTCCCTTAACTTTCCTCCGTGGTGTTCAGAAAACATGAAGCATGTCTTCATGTGATCAGCCCAGACTGCACTTTGCCCCTAATTGTTTTTTTATGCTTGGATTTCCTGCTGGCTGCCAGATATCAGCATTTTTCTCTGTAGTTGGTCCAAAGCATGCAGCACGGAGCTCACAGACGCCACTACTTTGTGTTTATCGTTGCTTCTGTTAACACTGCAGGCGCTGGTTCTTCTGAAATGAGAGTACAATCCAGAAATAGTAGAAAATAAAGAGGCTGGCGATAATGAGAAGTTACTTTCATGTGAGGATAAAGTTCAGCCTCGGTAAAAGAAACATTAGTACAATTAATCCTGTGTTAAAGTCTGGACTTTAGGTTCTGGGCTGCTTGGATTCCTTTTTGTTGTCATTGATTCTATTGGGAACATTTCTCACTGATGGACAGAATCACAATTCACATTTAGAAGAACTGTGTCATTATTTCCTGGAGGTGTTACAGTTCTGTCAGTCTCCCGTCTGTTCAGATCAACATCATGTGTTTTACGTCCTCACAAACACAGCTGTCATTTACAATTCTCAACACTTCTTCTGAATTATAGGTGTGTTTTACAATTACAGTTTATTTAAGTGTTTCATTGCTGATTAGAGTTCTTTCTTTGGGATTTCTGACTTGGGGATTAAGATATGTGTAAGTTGAAATTTTACTATTTTCTGAAATTTTCCCGACAAAACAATGAGCGGATGAATCTGTAACACACCAACAACAGAGACACACAACTGGAACAGAAGCACACACTGCATACACACACATTACTGTAGTTACTACTAGATCACAAGATGTTTTTAATTTGTTAATTACAGAAAAACAAGTGTGAATCCATCCCAGCAAACAGTGTGGTTGAGATCCTCCCAGCAGCCCGGCTGGTGATTAGTCTCCTGGATTAAATGATTTGAAGTGTTTAAGCCTTCAGTGAGGGAGACAATGAACACGTACGGTCAGCTGTGCACTGACTGTACGTTTAACAGGTTGTCACAGACGATGGTATTTATCTACACCACCATCTACACCTCACACTGATCCTGAAACAGCTGGGATCCAGTTACCTCTCAGCACACGAGCATTGACTTGATCAGATAACTTCAGCGCAGCAGACTGATCCATAGAGACGCTACAGAGCAGCACGTTTGTACAGAGCGGCTTTATGTTTCTGTTAACTTATCTTTGTCAGGTTGATTTCTATATTTATATCCTCTCTGTCTCCCTCATTACTCAGGGCCTGAGCATCACACATGTACCTTTATCCATTTTTACATCAACATCTGTACATTATGTAAAGGGCAGGGTGATATTCAGAAAGGTCCGATGTGCTGATATGTATATTAAATATTGTGTAAATAATTTTTTTTTAATAAAATGCTGATGAAGAAAAGAGGGAGAAACACAAGCTACTGTCTAATGTAGGCAGAGTCCTGAAGTGGTTCTGATTCTTCCACACACACATTCATCCTGCCGGTCCAACGATTCGCCTCAGTGGCTGTAAACCGTCCCAAAAGCAAATCTTTGTTTCTTTACTTTGTTTTTATAGCTGCAGGTCAAAAGTGTCTCTCTTGGTTAGCAATCAAGACAATTTGTTCAAGTTGTTCTGTTGGACTGTAGATTTCTTTAGAGGCTGCTAAATAAACTAACAGCTGTCTTTGAACACAACACAGAGGATCCACAGACCAGCTCGCTGTGCAGAGATTTAGGTTCCACTTAACAGAAACTCTGGTCCTGCTGTGTGTAGCTGTTAGCTCTGTTAGCTCTGTAGCTGTAAGCTCTGTTAGCTCTGTAGCTGTTAGCTCTATTAGCTCTAATAGATCTATAGCTGTTAGCTCTGTAGCTGTTAGCTCTATCAGCTCTAATAGATCTGTAGCTGTTAGCTCTATCAGCTCTAATAGATCTGTAGCTGATAGCTCTGTAGCTGTAAGCTTCGTTAGCTCTGTAGCTGTTAGCTCTATCAGCTCTAATAGATCTGTAGCTGTTAGCTCTGTTAGCTCTGTAGCTGTTAGCTCTATCAGCTCTAATAGATCTGTAGCTGTTAGCTCTGTAGCTGTTAGCTCTATCAGCTCTAATAGATCTGTAGCTGTTAGCTCTGTTAGCTCTGTAGCTGTTAGCTCTATCAGCTCTAATAGATCTGTAGCTGTTAGCTCTGTTAGCTCTGTAGCTGTTAGCTCTGTTAGCTCTATCAGCTCTAATAGATCTGTAGCTGTTAGCCCTGTTAGCTCTGTAGCTGTTAGCTCTGTTAGCTCTGTAGCTGTTAGCTCTATCAGCTCTAATAGATCTGTAGCTGTTAGCTCTGTAGCTGTTAGCTCTCTGAGCCAAACACACTACAGAACTGCTGCTAACCAGCTCTCTTCCTGCTGATTTCAACACGGACTTCTTGCTCACTCTGCAACATTATAAGAGAAATCTAGAGTGTTTCCTCTGCGTCCTTTCACATTTTGACATATTTTATATTTTGTTGGTCTCATGCTAATGTTGGGACCCACAGATGAAGTCATTCATTGTGGATTTCAAAATGGACTCTGAAATGAACTCAGTGTCCCAGAATTCCCCATTCTTCACACCTAGGTGCAGAATTCAGGTTTGAGCTACTATTGGTCACGGTGACAGACCCCCTGCTGATCAGGTAGTCAAAACCCCAGAGCATTCAATGTTCTCTCTCTCACTCAACGCGCTCTACTCCTTTAACTTTGGATCTTCAAGGGCTCCTCTCCACCTCCCCCCACGGGGCTGCCTGCCTTCTAGATCCCTTCTTCTGGGCCCAACAAGCTGTGGAGAGCTGCAAGCTGCATTGGCAGCAGGCCCAAAGAACTTCTCCTCACTGCAGCGACACGAGGTCCTGCCAATCTGAGGATCTGAGGAACACCAAGCAGGTTAGCACCGAGCTGCTATCCTTACAAAGTAAAGGAGCGACCAGTTTCCTCCTCTGCCGACTTTCATCAAACCTTGCACAGCAAGAGCAGCTTGTTCAACCTTGGAGCCCCAACTTTCTCCTGCAACCGCCAGCACCTTCTCCTCAAAGACTGGTAACGTTGAACTGGGCTTAGATAGCAAACCATAGCACGGCTAAGCACAGGACTTTAAACTCTGGTTGATGTAATGTGTTCAATTGATGTGTTTGTTCAATGTTTTGGTGTTACGGTGACCTCGAGTCAAGTTATTGGTAGTTTGCTTTCCTAGTCGGCTAATTCGACATTAGTCGAGTTATGCTTCACACAGACTCAGGGTCTCTGCATGCAACTAACCATCTTCTATAACCTGGCACCACGTCACACACACATACATACTCACAGACACACACATTCCTGGAGGCTAGAGCATATCACACCCACATGTGATATCATTGACCGCCATTGTTCCTTTGTTCTGCCAGGCACTCGCACACACAGACACACACACACACACACACACACACACACACACACACACACACACACACACACACACACACACACACACACACACACACACACACACACACACATACACTGGTATAGTACATGTTAGTTAGATTGTGTGTTTCCATTTTGTGTTAAATAAAAGATCTTGAACCTTCTTGCTGTCTATTTAATATTGTACATGAGTGAATGTTGCCAACCTCTACACTGTCAAGAACTCCAAAATCCTTCAACCATTACTAGCTGTTATGGTGAATTTGGTTGTAGTTATTAAGTTAATTATTAACCAGAGTTATAAACAGTTCAGTACGTTTTTATGAGACTGATTTAGTAAAATTGCTATCTTTTCCCTTATTCAAGGGTGGTGCCCCGAGGTGATCTAATGCAAATTGGATCATATTATTTATCATAATTAATAATTATCCCAAATAATCATTAATTATTATTGATAGCCAAATTTAACCTAAATCCCCCTTTTATTGTTGTTAAACACACCTTAACCGGGCCTTGTGTAAGGTGAGGCCCAACACTAAGTAGCTAGCCCAACACATTTCCCATCTCCTCGGGATGATGTGACGCCGTCCGTCTCGAGCACTTCTGTAGTTTCAGTAGACGTTACATTCATGATGGGTTCAGCTACATATAAAAGCTGTGATAGTGTTTCTGTGGCTGTTCAGTCGTGTTTCTATGATTTAATTCTTCTGTAATTGATGGTTTTCTTTTGCAGTGATGTTGTCATGAAGCCGTCTGTACCCAGTGGAACATCCTGTGGTTGTTACTGAAGTGAGGCTGTTGAAATGACTGCCCTTTGTAAAGGCTCCAACAGCAACAACTATTCAGGAATATCATCTAACATACAGTTTGTGGAAAGCCAATAAGTTTGTCCTCGTGGGAGATTAAAGTCTTTTCAAATAAATGTCACATTATTTACACTACACGACTATAAAGTGATGGATAATGAAGCTTGCTGGCGGGGGAGACACGTGGTGGTGAAGTGTTTGAGGGCGTGCAACACTTTCTCAAACATAGGTTGTATTTTTCCTCTCTTCTCTCAGCCACTGAAAGGTCAAAAACACATTCTCTTCTTCTCTCTCTGCTACCTTTATCGACAGTATTATGACTTTGACATTCAGGCTCTACCTCCTCCAGCCTTTAATCTCGTCACTATATATAAACCTTGTCTGATGCTGAGACACAAAATGTAAATTTACACGCAAAAAGAATCCCAATGAATGCAGCAGAAGGACGATGTGATGTGAGTATTAATCTCTCACCCTCGGATCTTTGTGTACATCCTGCTGCAGCTTCATTAACCAACATCACATTCACGGCTCTGCACTCGCTTCATTATTCATGAAAATACAGCCCATGATCTCATCTGTGTTCTTAGTTTGACAAACAATTAAAAGGCCAGACTTCCTAAATGACTGTGTTTTCTGTGCTGTAATTTCTCTACATGTACACTGATATATCTACAACAGGCTAATATCAGGACTGTATTGTGGAGGCCGTTCATTAACCAACTGTGGACAGCTTGACTGGAGTTATCCCCATTAAACTATGGTCACTAGCAAAGAGAAATAAATAGAGCATTAATTTATATTTTCATGTGTTTTGTGATCAGGATATGTTTCTCCCAAACAGTAACTCTGTTTCCATGGCAACACCTGAGAAGACTAATAGCTGGGCTTCACATGAGACGAAGCGACGTGAACGAGGCTGCGCTGAAGCCTTTGGCTTTGACATCGTGCCAGAAAAATTATAAAGTTATTAACTTATGTTCCTGTTTAACAGAGGGACGAGCCAGCTTGTCAGCCATGTCATTATCCATAAATAATCAATGTCAAGATTGTCTCAGTCAATATGTTCTGTTAGCCACAGCCTGAAGAAGGTTGAACTGTGAACGGGACGCGAGATGATTGGTTGATCGTTCTGCAGCTTGTTTGTCAGCTGCTGTCCTGCGTTGTTCAATACGAAGCACTGAAGGACGACACAGAGATGTGCATTATTATTATTGTTGTTGTTGTTATTATTACTGTTATTATTATTATTATTATTATTACTGTTAATAAGAAGAATAAGAAGAATATTGTGTATTTATATAGTTTCAGGCCATAGCACATTTATAGTACGTGAATAGACAGTTTCAATAGAAATACATACATACATACATACATACATACATACATACATACATACATACATACATACATACATACGATGTCTGTTTATCCATAAATAATTGCCAACCTGCAGCCAATCAGAAGCAACTATTCCCCCAGACTCTCCCTACTTCATAGTGTTCAATACATCCTGCGGTCCTTTCTGCTTTTCCCACAGATGAACTGCAGAAACTAGAATGTTTTTGGATCACATCTCGATGGAGCCGACAGAACACGAGTCACGGACCTGCTGCTGTGACGTGCAGAAGTGCACTTGCTGGTGTCAGAACTGAAGCTTAATTATTATTAATATCCTCGCTTATTTTAAGATGTTCTGCATAAGAACATTTGGTAAACAGCTGAAAAGGAAAAGCAGAATGTGGAAGTAAAGAAGAGACAGGAGGAAAAAATAAAAAGATCTGGAACAGGCTGAGACAGACGGACAAAGAAAAACAGCCGAGAGAGACTCGGGAGGAATGAAGGGATGGAGTGTGAATGCTAATAGAGAAGTGGATGGAGAGATTGATCTCTGCACAGGTGTAAACAGATAGATGACCGTCAGACGGCCACGTGGAAACACTGAAAGATAAAGAGATAAAGTAGAGGACATGGACAATATAGTTTCCATGCTCTCCTGACGAGCTCTGGCTGTTGGCATCACGGCGAGCTGAACCCACATGAACTGAAAAAATCCAATCAACTTGCTCCAAAAGCCACCAGCCGAATCAACAAAACTCTAATATTCCCCCTCCTAAGCCCCGGCAGTCGTCTGTGACAACAGCCGTTGCTAAAAGGCTTATTAAAAAAATAAATAAATGAAGCAAGTTAGTAAGCCTGGCCATGAGATACACTTCCACACCACAGAACTTCTTTCAGCCTGCTTTGCTTGTAAGGCGCACGGTGCAACAAAGCAGACAGCCGGCTGGGGATTTTTCCCTCAACAGAGGAACGCTGTTGCCAACTACGTGGATTCTCCCTCACAAAGTTATCTGAGGACACAAACAGGAGGCAGCTCTGTGTTCACAATCACATTCAGCAGGAGTCGTAGCACTAATGCAGACAGGGAACTCTGCTCGGCCTCTCCGGAGCTTAACTCACAGAAACCAGAATTCTTGCTGGTGCTTTATTATTCACATCATGTGTAATAACTCAAGCAATTTCCATATACATTCATTTTATTTGAGCTTTTACAGTCATTATATTTATACTGACAAAGGATAAAATGACTGCATGCATGTGATCACTGCAGACTGCCTCTGCTCTGCGGAGCGCTTTAGTGTCTTTCAGCACATTTTAGTGGTTTTACAGCGTGCAGCGTTCCTGTTTTGGCTCCGGGTCTGAGTTGTTTCTGTGAGCAGCTCAGTGTGTATGTGAATTGTTCCGCGGTGACCTCTACTGGCCGTAGTAATTATGACGGGAGCAAAGGAGGAAGTTATTTTGTTCAGGTATGAAGACGTGTTTCCTGGTTGAGGCTTAAGGTTAATGAGCAGTTAGCTGGTGAACAAACTGGAATATTTAAAAGCTAGCAAGACAAATATTACCTGCAGGAGTCGAGAACTAAAGCTTGAAAACAGAATGAAATATGAACTTGGATTCATCAGATAAAATAATAATGCTAATGCTAAATGAATGCTACTGTTGGCAAAAAAGAGAGTTGTTTCACAGCCAAGTCACCAAAACATAAATGTGGTTTCAAAGTAATATTAGCTGATCGTATCTAACAGCAAAGTGAGTGAACATATGAAGCATCAATACAAGAAGAAGAACCACGAGAACATTTCACCAGCAAAGGACGGAGATGCTGCAGAGCACCGACCACACGGTAGTTAAAATCACGACCACAACCAAAATGTAGATAAGCTGAGAAGAAGAATATTTCCAGTGTAATAACTGCTCATGTCTACCAAGATGCTTTGCTGTTGACTGTTGTTGGTGCCCAGAACACCTTTGACACCTCGGGGAGGCGTCGTCGGGCCTCAGGCTGAGATCACACCAGGCGTTTCTCAAGGTGCTGCTGTGAATGTCGAGGAAGAGAACGAGCTAAAAGCATTCGAGGAGCGTTTCTTCATCCTTGTTGCTATGCAACCAAACAGTTTTCAGTATTTTTAATGGATTTGGCATTTCTGGGTTTACTAGAAGTCTTTACTAGAGAGCTGAAAGTGAAGGAATACAATAAGATTGAGAGGGAGAAGATAATTAGTCTGATTTATATCCTCTGATTCACATCAACACCCAGACTGAGCTGCAGCATCACTGCTGTCTGAAACACTGACAGTCCTCACTGTGTCAGACCACGCTGCTGAACACATCTGTGCGTCCTGGAGAGACGGATGTTTCACATCATCTGGCTCAGGTGTGCCTCAAACCACTTCTGGAGGATTTCAGTCCTCCTTGATTCTCCTTGGATCATTTCCAACTGGACTTATCGCTCCGCTGAAGACACATTAACTAGTGAAATGTACATTTCATGTGCACCAAAGGTTAGGATCACATCCATTAAAGCTACATGACCAAAGTGCATTAAAAACTTAATGTATACAATCCAGCTGAGATGTGGAACTGGAAAATAAGTGACAGGCAGCGACCTGCAGCCGTGACCTGAGTGGTTGTAGCCAGAATCAAATCTAAAACAAAATCACTTCCCTGACTTGATTTCCTGTTTCCTGTTTCCACACAGCCGGGTCCTGGGTCAAAACAAACATCTGAGAGGTAGTGACATTATTAACAGCACAGTAAAAGTTTAATCTCTGTGTTTTCTTTTTAAAATACTGAATACTTTTACTTGTTTGTGCCTCTAAAGAGAACTAAAACTTAACAACCCACGAATGAAACGGCAGCTTACACGTAGCTTCACTTCAAGACGCAACAACCTCTGATATTAAAATGAATTCCCACTATAACTCAGAGGACTGATGTCATCATAGTACCCTCGACATTTAAATGACATCAACTTTATAGTACTTATGGTCGCATTTACTAAGAACGTGTCATAAACATCGACATGAATATAAAAATGTGGTGTAAACTATGATTTTCTAAATGTGAACGAGAGTGACTCGACATTTAACTGAAATGTTTCTGATAAAGGAGAGTGTGTGTGTGTGTGTGTGTGTGTGTGTGTGTGTGTGTGTCGGGGGATGACTGTTCAATCAGAGCTCACTTCCCATGAGCCTGCTGTGAAAACACCTCCGCACCAGGTAAACACTGTTACCATAGAGTCTGTAGCTATGGAGAGAGAATCTGACTTAACTTTACACAACCACAAGACACACACACACACACACACACACACACACACACACACACACACACACACACACACACTTACTAAACTACAGGGTGGAGGGGATTTAATTTGAAAGCGTTAATCTTTAACTTGATGACTTGGTAACGATGTTTCCATCAGTGACATCTGCAGCTGAACTGAAGCTGAAGGACAGAGATTGTGACTGTGGGATCAACGATGGGGAAGCTAATAAAAAAGGTGTTAGCTGCCATGAGAAAGTTATCCCTCACATTTCAATTAAAAAAGAATATTCCTGTGGTTTTATTCTTAGTCTTCAGTTAGATAATATTCATGCCTCAAACTGAAACAGCAGCGGGCTGTGTGAGTGTGTCCGTCTGTATACATGTTGATGTATATGTGTGGGTGTGTGGAGAGCGCTTCACGTCCATGTGGACAGCTGAGGCTGTTGGCTACAGATGCAGCTGAACACTCCAGTGAACTGTGTCTCCACACAGGAGCCAGATGAGCACATGAATACGACACGCACACGGAGGAGAGCTCCACATCACGTATCTAATCTGCTGCACACACGCATGTTGAAATGTTGTTGCTGCAAAGACTCTCCAGCCTGCACATGTAGTGTGTTCATAAACCTGACAGCCTCCCCTCAAGTGGAAATCACATTGATGGGTGGAAATGCATGACAGACACAGACAGACACTAATAAAGAGTGTTATATTGCACAGGGACGTTCTGTAATCTGGTGTGGTGACTTGGAGAAAAGGCGATATGAGTGGCGTGTGCTGCGGCTGCGGCTGATGAAGAGACTGATGTGACTTCAGAGAGTCGCACCGTCGACTGTGTGTCATATCTGCTGCATTTATTACACCTGAAGAGCAGCGAACATGATGATTAGTATTCTGCAGACGGCTGTCCATAACAGGACTGTAAAGAACTTAATCTGTTCAATTTGAGAAGTTAAATCAAAAAGTGATGCCCTGGTTTTTATTGATATGCACCGACATGTTTTATATTCTTTTCAGGTTTCGGGTGAACCTGCGCTAATTTACTGAGAGATTTAAAGAGCGCCGCTGGTTTCTGGAGGACGAGTCGTGTGACCAGACAGTTTGTTTAGTCCTGAGAACACAGAGACCAACATCCAGGTTTACCAGCTAAATTATTCACGAGGCATGTTTACACGCTCCTCTACTAGAGCTGCAACTAACAGTTACCTTCATTATTGATTAGAGCCAAACCATTGATTTTATATTGGCACACCACAGAGAGATGCTGGTTTAAATGTTTTACCTTCCCTGAACACACTGCAGGAAAACATGCTGGGTGATTTAAAACCATCACACTTCCAGTGAAGTTTGCTGTTTCAGTGCACTCACCTCATTTTAGACAATAATGTTTATTGATAATCTGTAAAAATATCCATCATATATCTTTATCACATGTGTCTGAGGGATCACTGCAAAAACTGTGTCTATATCAGCCATTTTCAAGATCATTGAGTCAAAAAAATATAGAAAATGCTCAGCACATCTTCCCAGAGTCCAAAGTGACGTCTTCATTCTGCTTCTATGGTCCAAAACCCAAAAACTCCTCATTAACTATAATACATGAAGAAAACAGCTTAACCTCATATTTAAGAAACTGGAAGCAGCAAATGTTTGGTATCATCGTTTGGAAATGACAAAGTTATTAATCGATTATCAACATAGTTGGCAACAACTTTCCTTCAGTGACTGATGACTGCAGCTCTACCTGCTGTTCTCTGCACCTGACACATCAATCCACCTTCTCACACTTCAGACTCTGTGAACTCACAATAAAACTGTTTCAGTTCTGCTGCACAAAAACTTTTATAGTTTTTATTGAGGCTGCATTTGGACCTCATGATGTTTGACGGTCCAGGAAGCACTTTGTCTGAAACCTACCGAGAAACTTTCTCTCTTCACATATTTGGAAGTTGAAATTGATTTTTTTAAAGTTATTTCCACTTCACAGCTGCTCCAGCAGCAGGTGCAGTGAAGAAGTTCAGAGGATTCAAACTTCTCTTTTAGAATCAGTTTTCTCTCTTCACACAACTTCTTACGTCACGACCCACTTTTGTCTAAATGCCACAAATGTCTTCAAGGTTGGAAATGTTCAAAGTGTGCATCCTTTGTATGATTCATAATGTCAAAACTATTAAAATAAACAGTTTAGAGCTCCTCAAAGAGGATCAGGGAGCCACGCAGTTTGTCTGGATGAACACACAGATGAATCTGCAAGGGAAGAAAACACAAACGCTCCTGCAGAAAATGTGAGGGTGGTGACAGAAGCAGGTGACTTCAGTACAAAGCCTCATTTAATCTGAGTGTAAACTCTACATCTTGTACCTAATAGAAGTGAGAAATCTAGTAAATGAAGGTTTATTTTTAAAGCGCTGTTAATCATGATGTTCTTGCTACAATCCTGCTATTCTAACCTGCCGGCTAAGCAGTCATCTGAAAGTTCAGGGTCGAAAGGACATTTTGTCTGTAGTGCAGTCTGGTCAGCATGCTGATCGCTCAACAGACAGCCAAGAGGATTGGCTCTGCAGCCCGGCCCAGGTAAACAACATCCCAGATTACCATCAGCTAATGAAGGCTGAAGCCGCGCTGCAAAGGTGACAGAGGGAGACAGGAACAGTGACCTGCAGACCAATCAGAGGAGACGATCCAACAGCCGTCAGGTAGCAAGAGAAAAGGAGACTAAACCTCCTGAGGAGGACCGAGCCGCTGAGCTGAATCATTACCCAGCATAGCATCTGTGTGCATAACAACACTGTGTTCAGATACATGTATGTTAATGGACACTGCTTCAGTCACTCGTGTGTATTTTTAGAAATAGGCGCTAACACTTTTACGTTGCGAGGCAGCTGTGTTTGCAAGATCACCTGATCGTGCAGTCAAATTCATTTCACCAGGATTCAATCTAAGCTCTTGTGACCAAACACAAACTACCAGCAGCCACTGAGTGGTTCAGATGTGACCAGCAGCTAGAGAAGTAACTGTGCACCTCAACAGGTTAGCATAGCTGCTGCTAGCACCAGTTATAGCAGAACTGGAGGTTATATTTGATTTGAGCAAAGAACGACACCAAAGGCTTTTCTCGATGGAGAGATTTTTATGTTTTTCTCTCGACTACGGCGAGAATTTGATTTCCCAAGTTGCTCTGCTGGTTGTTGCGTCCTCAGGACTGAATGGCAGCACCAGTACTGAACAGAACTTCTCTCCACACATGTGATACCGAAACCACTGGGATGAATGCTACATTTCCAGATTGAGCATACTCGACACACAGCTCGTCACTGAGAGCTACATTACAGCCTCTGTGAGATGTGACGCAGCCATGTTCCTGTGACACATCCCACACAGGGGAAGTGTCCCTGCACAGCTCAGCCAAGACTACCAGCATCTCGTGAGAGAGCGTGACGAGCGGCACCGAGGCTAAATGGCAAGTTGGAGAGGAAGACCGTTTAGAGTAGTCATCTCCGGCGATGGCAGGTTGACCCCTTACCGCCACACATCTGCGATTACAGCTCACCATCCTCAGAGTGGGCTTGTAGCCGGCACCGCTGCACCGCCACTGAAGCAGAACACGGGGACAGAGAATGCATGACTTGCCATCCATTCAGCAGGACTGAGCCGCCTCGCTTCGCCTCGCCCTCGTCTCTCCTGCTTGGCTACCCAGGCCTGACCCAAATGTGACGTCCCAGAATGAGACATGGCTGTAGCAGCACCCGGGGAAGTGGCAGCTCTTACTCCAACAAACCCCCTCTATTTATTTCTCTTCCCCTTCCTTTTTGTCCCTTCTTGCTTCTTTAAATAAGCTGATATTTTCTCAGCCTTTCTTGCTCCAGCGATCTCTTGATTTTCGTCTGTGCTTTCACTTGGTCTGACTTTACCACATCTCTCACCTGCTCTGTCAGATAGCTGGGAGCTTAAGCTGATGGTGGCATTATAATATTACCTTGAAATGTCTCAAACGTTCAACTTATCTTAATGCCATAGCTTTTATCTCCCTGTACTTAGTCTGCTAATATGCCAGCACCCAGTGGAGAGAGCTTTCTAAATGGGCTGCATGGCTTCCCTCTCCGTATCCTGGAGCTGCTGTTCACTTTATTGATCTGCTTCTTCCCCTTTGTTCTGTAAGAACACACTGCATCACTGGGACTCAATGACACTGTGAATGGCCTTTCACTGTGAAAGGTGTAAAAGGTGTCAGCAGCACACTGTGATGGAGGCAGGCAGGGATACTCAATGCAGTAGTTTGTATTAAAGTGGCACCAATGGAACAAAACACTTTTCATTTATAAAGAATTTCTTTGACTTGTAATTTGAAAAGGCAAACACTTTGTAACCACTGCGCGCCGGCAACATTATTGCATGAAAACATTCATTTTTTCTTTTGTGGATTTTCTCCACTTTCATATGAAATGTGTGATATTTCAGTCTGAACACTGCACGGCTGTTTATAGTATCACCGTGGAGGATTTTACAGCTGTGGGTTGTTTTTATTGGGCAAATAATTTTATCTTTGTTCAGGATAATAAACAAAAGCAGTGATAATATCGTCTGCCCACAGTGTCGACGCAGCGTGTTTTTGTCCGGTCTAAACGGAGATAATGAGTTTGAGGGTTGTGTTGCTGACTGACCTGGAATCAGTCACACAGCTCCGGACACAGACGCTGTGATGACAGAGACCTGACCTCTGACTCTCTGATTGTCTCATTAGTCAGCATGCCTCCAGTGCCGCGTCAGTCATAAACAAACATTTGATGATCCTATGAACAGTCAAAGTCTCGTAAGCTAGCTAGTGGTACTACATGTACACAGAGCCATAACGCAGGTGGAGTCGTCGCTCTGCTGCTGATTCAGATGTCAGGTAAACTGTTTCCCTCCCTCTGAACTTTACTTCATCCGGGGAAACGCTTTGTTTTCAGGAAGCTCGTCCTTCAGATCCACACAGTTAGTTAGACGTGCCCGTTTGCAATGAAGCCACATCTTTAACTTTAGGAAATGAAATCAGCGTATCAGCTGACGTGTGGCTGAGCTGCTGGCTGCTGCCTGTCCTCCACATCTTTACCTGCCAGTCAGCTTTATGATGTCACACCTGAGCTGTGTCTCCTCCATTACATCACCTTCTGTAAACACACATCTGCCATTACATTGGTAACATCATGCCCATTTTAGGAGATTATAATTTGTCATCTGTCCTTCAGGTGGTTTTGGAGAGTGTTTAGCGATGTTTGTGGATTTGTCACATATTCAAATGACTCAATAGTCAATTTGAAATCAAGCTTTTAATTTGCGCCTGGCCACCTCGCCAGGCTGGCTGAGCTGCAGAAACACTAATCCCAGATTTGTGGATCCATTTCAAGAGTGACAACATGTAGCTGAAGGCTATTTTGATATCTTTTCACAGGACGGGAGCTGCAGGCGAGGAATTAAAGTGCTGTACAATGTTTGGTTTTGTGTTCTGATTATGCAGCGTGATCTTCTCTAACAAAGCCGGGGCAGCGCCGGCTTAAGTGTAAAAGAATCCGGTGTGTGACGAGAGCGTTAGCAGTTTGTACCTCTGACCTGCTCCTCTGGGCTGGAACTGAAACGCAGGTTCTGTCTCCCTGAATGATTAACAACCAAATGTAACACAGTGACACAGGCTCTAATCCTCAGAAATACGACAGATAGTGGGACGAACAAAACGTTCCTCAGGAACAAAAGGCTGATGACTGTAACACAAGTTACCCTGCCAGAGTCTGACACACGGAAGGAGACTGAACAAATACTCGACTATCCATCAGACATGTTATGTCAATGTCTCACAATGTTACGTCTGTTTGTCCGGATCCAGAAGATCATTAAGATCATTAAGGTCATTAGGTCATTAGGTGTACTCTGGGCTGAGGGCCATCCTCTATCCAGGGTTTGTGGAAGTCCAGTCGGTGGCTTTGGTGAAATCCTGCTGATAAACCAACCAACCAACACACAGGTGGAGACGTAACTTCCTCTGCAGAGGTAATAAAAGGAAATCAATGTCACAGCTGGACTGTGTTCACACTGAAGGGGAAGCTACATTTAGAGGTGGTACAACTGCATACAAAGTACATTTAAAGACACCAGTTTGCAAAGTGTGCCGCAGTTTGACGCAGAGAGATCTGAATGTACGTATACGGACGTGTTGGACGAGATGAGAAGTCATCGTATTTCAACCCGTTGAACTTTTCATCCCTTTTCATTCTGGCAGAAACGAACAACACCCGAACACACATTAAGTGCATTCTGTTCAGAGTCCAGTCTGAATCTCTTTCCCTCTTCAGTGTGATCTAACTGAGGTGCAGAAATCCTTTTAACTAACACAGCATAGCAAACTTTATCCACAGCCCAGTTTCATCAAATTTTAGTTATCTGGCTTCCAAATGCAAAAACCTTATTTCTGAATCTTCAACTAGCTCTTGTCAGAGACCAGCAGTATATAATTTAATACCAACAGTCTGAATGTTAAGTAGAGCTCCAGGACGAAGAGTTCAGCCAACATTCATCGGATAAAAATATATATTTAGTCTTTATTATTTGACGGAAGCTCAGCACGTACACATTATGATAACTAAAGGTCATATCAGCATCAGTGTGAGTATGAGCCTGATAATAAAACATCTGTAAACAGAAAGATGGAGACTTGTGAATATTTACTGATCACCTGTGATGGCCTCCTCAGCTCAGCGCTGCAGTGACACATCGCCTACGGCAATCAGCTGGCATGATGTTGCAGGCGAGGAAGGCTGCGGCTGTGTGTGTCCTGAAGCGTCCCGCAGCCAACGGCCGTCACTGTCAGCAGTGATGTGACCGCGTGTGACAGAGCAAAAACACTGCAGAGAAACATATACATCATTTCCTCTGATGCAGCTACAGTACGAGCCGGCCGAGCGAGGATGCAACATTTATGGAGCGATTTATTTTAACCAGTCTGATCTTCTTAGATTGACAACAATGTTTAATGTATCGTGGATGAATGTTAGCTGTGAAACATACATATCATTATTGTATCTGTTTGGTTGGATAATTAGATAATATGATACCATCATGTTTTAATGAATCCTCCCACAAACACATTTGATCTGGTTTAGAAACAGATGGAAGCTCAGAAAAATATAAAATATTGAGGACGTGAACGCCTCTCTCTCATCCTGACATGTTTGTGCTCACGGCCTCAGGGCAGCGATCCAATCCTACAGAAGAGGAGAAAAGCAGCAACATGATCCCATTTTCTGTCTGTGGATGTCACGTAGACGACGATAAACTGATATTGTGTTTCCATCAAACTGTTTTTGAGTAAAACTGAGACCAGATTCAGAACATCATATGCACAGTCATCAGGTTTGACCGTCAGTAGCCACCTGAATATTGATTATTGGTGTCAGCTAATGTGCCAGTCTGGACTATAATTACCAATGTTTTAGTATCACAAGTACAACTGGCCCTTCTTCATCGAGTGTAGCAGGCGGAACCTTAAACCAAGAGTGCTGTAACGTTCAGACACATTCAGGTTGTCAACAACAACACAGTCTCCTCGTTCTCTTCAGCACCGGTGCAGCGTGGCGTCGCTGCAGAATACTTCATCCTGACTGAACGCTCGCCACTGCAGCGTCATCAGGCAACGTACTGCATCAGCCATAGAAACATGTGAACACCTCCATACAATACCTGTCATCATAGCTTATGCAGAAGCTTTTCAGCCAGGAAAATAAATAATGTGGTCAAACTCACAAGCCTCAAGATTTAGGACAGATAGACAAAATGAAACCAGAACTTCTGGAGGGTTTTTTGTCAGGAAGTGAGAAAATCTGATTCAACAGTGTGCTGTGTTGTATCTCTGTATAAAGATGATATTTGTTTTAAAATCTGATATTCTTGTCTATTCAGTATGTCTGTTATATTACACTACGAGCGAGTGGACGGGCTGCAGTTAGCTCAGACACAATCTCTGTGTCATCTGTCATCACAGGGTTCCACACAGCAGAGCACACCGTGGCTAACAGCAGATATTACAGCCACAAGGTTGTCTTAAAAAAGTGATTGGCTTAATATTATGGATGACGCACCATCAGTAGCATTTTTTGTATGATAACAAATGAAATGTAATTGAACTGTTGAGGGTTTCAGCCTGTAGACGTCGGAGCTGTCCTGCTGTAGACGCTCAGCTGTCGACTTCGTCACGAGGACGTTTACGTTTTTCAGACTGAACTCTGAAATGAGTCATGGAGTTAATGCACCGCCATGATCACTTCAAGTTATGCAGTGTGTTTAGTCTCATGTGTTATTGTTTGGACTGTTCCATTAAATCCACTGTGTGTCTCTGCGACCTGCAGCAAGCTGTCCACAAACTGCTCCCTGACCAGCCAAACACAATCGGGTCTGTGTGCAAAGTTCAGCGGGTCACACTGTAGAACCACGCTGAAGAGAACCAGCCACTGATGTATCTGCTTGTTTTGTGACATCATGAATGGAGAAATGACTCAGATCTGCCAAACATATGATTGCAAATGTAAACCCTTTTGGGGATCATCACAGCCTCTGATGATAATCTCACAGATGTGTCCGCTGCTGTGGAGAATCCATAATCAGGAAATGTTTGCAACTGGCTGAAAAAGAATCGTGACTCATGTCTAGAGATTCCTTTTTTCTACTGAACGCCTTCAGCTAAAAGACGTCTCTGCAGTCACCCTCCTCCACAGAGATGTTAACGTCAGGGTCAGCAGCAGAATGGCACTCACACACTGAGTATGTTGCTCAAGGACACTTCAGCAGAGCAGATGCTTGCTGTCATGAGGCTCGGGTCCCGACCTTCCAGTTGAAGGACACTCTCTTAAATCATTTTACAGCTATGTAGCAGGCTAACGGCGCCGGCAGCATCAGCCGGTCCACACATGGAACCAACGACCTGCCGACACGCTCAGATTCATTATCTATCACCGGCTTTGTTTGGGCTTCTTGGTGCAGCCACACTGAACCCTGGAGAGATGAGGGCCTCAGTGTGTTCAAGGTTAAAACACTACAACCAATCATGATTATTCCTGATCAGTATAAAAGCGCTCAAGCAGCAAGAATGATGGTAAAACCAGTTGTTTGTTGGGAGGTTAACCCAGCACAGTGTTGTACAGTGAGATGGTTTACTGATCGATGTTCGGTCACAGCTGAAGACACAGAATCACGTCAGTTCTTGACATTCCAGTTCCAGTTCAGCTGACAGACGCAGTGTGCAGTCTAATCCACTCAGTGATTTGTCATGCTCGTAATTTGGTTCTTGTTTAATTTAATGGCCTGTAATGATGTTAATAAGCCTTTGGAATAGATGATAAACAAAATTATGATGTCATGTCCCAATGTGGAGAACTACAGCGTGTGAGTGTAAACAGTGGTTAGTGTAATTGTTCTGGATTCACCTGACGCACCAGAGTTTGGATTAACCATTCTAGAGACTCATCCACGAATAATAAACAGCCGTTATCGCTGCTGTGAGCGCTGTCACTGTTTCAGCTAACATCCACTTCATCTCTGTCCAACAAATGTCTCTGCTTCATTTCTGCTGAAGCCCAAATGACGGATATCTTTAAGCACGTGCTTCCTGTTTTGCTGTCAGCTCCAGCAGCTCAGAAGTCACCTTTGTTTAACGCTGACTAAGAGGATGTGCTCCGTCAACCAGCAGAAACTCTGGTGCAGCTGTGTTTGTAGAAGGAAAAGCTATTGTTTTTATCACTGTAGTTAGTACATTATCACAATATCAGACTACAAGTCAAGTTTTGCTCTCACACTTTACTCACTTTTTAATCTGTTTGATCAATATTTAGATCGTACTTGCATCAGAAACGTGACAATTTTTGAGCTCCATTATAGAAACAGTATAATCAAGATTTCAACATTCATTTCAGCCACGCTCTGAACGCCAGCCTCTGTTTGGCAGCAACATCTCAATCACACTTACACCTTGTGTGTGTGTGTGTGTGAAAATGGGATAAAGGTGCAACAGAGAGCAGCCAATCACACCTGAGAGTGTAATCGCATCAGCTGCTCCATTGGAGCCACTTGCCTCACCTCACAGCCGGCTCCTCTAACGTACAACCGGCTCCTCTAACGTACAGCCGGCTTCTCTAACCTACAACCAGCATCTCTAACGTACAACCAGCTTCTCTAACGTACAACCGGCTTCTCTAACGTACAACCGGCTCCTCTAACCTACAGCCGGCTTCTCTAACGTACAACCGGCTTCTCTAACGTACAACCGGCTCCTCTAACCTACAGCCGGCTTCTCTAACGTACAACCGGCTTCTCTAACGTACAACCGGCTCCTCTAACGTACAGCCGGCTCCTCTAATGTACAACCGGCTCCTCTAACGTACAGCCAGCTCCTCTAACGTACAACCGGCTCCTCTAACGTACAACCGGCTCCTCTAACGTACAACCGGCTCCTCTAACGTACAACCGGCTTCTCTAACCTACAACCAGCATCTCTAACGTACAACCGGCTCCTCTAACGTACAACCGGCTCCTCTAACGTACAACCGGCTCCTCTAACGTACAACCGGCTCCTCTAACGTACAACCGGCTTCTCTAACCTACAACCGGCATCTCTAACGTACAACCGGCTTCTCTAACGTACAACCGGCTTCTCTAACCTACAACCGGCATCTCTAACCTACAACCGGCATCTCTAACCTACAACCGGCATCTCTAACGCACAACCGGCTTCTCTAACGTACAACCGGCTTCTCTAACCTACAACCGGCATCTCTAACGTACAACCGGCTCCTCTAACGTACAACCGGCTCCTCTAACGTACAACCGGCTCCTCTAACGCACAGCCGGCTCCTCTAACGTACAACCGGCTCCTCTAACGTACAACCGGCTTCTCTAACGTACAACCGGCTCCTCTAACGTACAACCGGCTTCTCTAACCTACAACCGGCTCCTCTAACGTACAACCGGCTCCTCTAACGCACAGCCGGCTCCTCTAACGCACAACCGGCTCCTCTAACGCACAGCCGGCTTCTCTAACGTACAACCGGCTCCTCTAACGTACAGCCGGCTCCTCTAACGTACAACCGGCTCCTCTAACCTACAACCGGCATCTCTAACGTACAACCGGCTCCTCTAACGTACAACCGGCTCCTCTAACGTACAGCCGGCTCCTCTAACGTACAACCGGCTCCTCTAACGCACAGCCGGCTTCTCTAACGTACAACCGGCTCCTCTAACCTACAACCGGCATCTCTAACGTACAACCGGCTCCTCTAACGTACAACCGGCTCCTCTAACGTACAACCGGCCTCTCTAACGTACAACCGGCTCCTCTAACGTACAACCGGCTTCTCTAACGTACAACCGGCTCCTCTAACCTACAACCGGCTCCTCTAACGTACAACCGGCTTCTCTAACGTACAACCGGCTCCTCTAACCTACAACCGGCTCCTCTAACCTACAACCGGCTTCTCTAACGTACAACCGGCTCCTCTAACGTACAACCGGCTTCTCTAACGTACAACCGGCTCCTCTAACATACAACCGGCTCCTCTAACCTACAACCGGCTTCTCTAACCTACAACCGGCTCCTCTAACGTACAGCCGGCTTCTCTAACATACAACCGGCTCCTCTAACGTACAACCGGCTTCTCTAACGTACAACCGGCTCCTCTAACGTACAACCGGCTCCTCTAACGTACAACCGGCTTCTCTAACGTACAACCGGCTCCTCTAACGTACAACCGGCTTCTCTAACGTACAACCGGCTCCTCTAACGTACAACCGGCTCCTCTAACGTACAACCGGCCTCTCTAACGTACAACCGGCCTCTCTAACGTACAACCGGCTCCTCTAACGTACAACCGGCTTCTGATTTCAGAGTATTTAAGAGCAGCAGACTTTGAGACCATCACTGCCCGCGGCATCTGTTCACCATCCAACCTGACCAGCAGGGCCTCAGGGGTTGATAGGAGGAGAGCTGGGATGGAAGCCAGCGTTATCCATCCTGGATTCAAGGCTGCTCCTGGCTAATGTCTGATCACAGGAAAATAAAGTGGACGAGTGGGACTCAGTTTGTTGCTCTCACACTCGTACAGAGACTCGTCTCCAACACATCCTGAATCAAGCTGCTGCACTGGACCGTGTTCAGAGCCGATGGAGGATGAAGCGAGGTGGACTCTGACTGCATCAGAGACACAAAGGTGATGGACGCTGTTATAATGGATTGGATTTGTATGGCTCTTTTCAAGTCACTCAAAGCGCCTCACAGGGTTCCAGGTTCCATTCATTCACTCAGTCATACTGGTGGTGGTAAACCACGATAGTAGCCACAGCTGCACTGGGACAGACTGACGGAGGCGTGGCTGCCATTCAGCACCTACAGCGCCTCCGACCAGCACCTCAAACATACACAGTCAGACACATTCACACGAGGCGAGGTGGGTGAAGTGTCCTGCCTGAGGACACAACGACCGTGACACAAGTGGCCAGGCGGGGATCGAAACCGCCGACCCTCTGAACACAGGCGAACATAGACATTTTCCAGGTGTGTCACCTGTTACGTGGAGATGCTAACCACGTTATAATCACCATCGTGTCGATTACGTTCACTGAGATACAAATTTAAAAAAAATGCACTACAGAATTATCATGTTCTATTTTTCTGTAGCAAAATGAATTTCAAACTATCATTTGGTTTAACAACACAGCTGTATAATGACATTTAATTACTGTGTAACCTCGTTACCCTGTTACCTCGTTACCTTGTTACCTTGTTACCTTGCCTGTGTTAGAGTGTGGTTATTTTTTCCTGCAAGGAAAAATTCAAATTCAAACTTTTTCTTTTTCAATGTATCCTTTGTAAACCTTGTGGCAGTGTACTACAGTGCTGGAATATATAAACCTATATATTCATAAATTTGACCCTCGTTCATCAATACAATTGAGATTTATCAGCATTTAACCTCCAAGAGTCGTTCTTCCTCACAACATGAAAGCCACTGAACCAGATGTCTCCTACTTTGTGATTCCAGTATATCTCTGATGCGCATCACGAGGCGCTTCGATCTCTGTTTGTCCTTGCTTTAAAATCTTTTGAAGTGTTTCTCTTCACTTTCTCTGGCGTCTGCGTGTCCTTCACTGAACCAGAGTTCCTTCACGCCTCTGTGCTGTGAAAACACCCTCTGGACTCTCTTTTGATGAGTCTTAAATAAACATGGCCTGAGATCATCTCGCCTCAGCTCCATGAATCTACCTTGCTAATCGTACCGCAGTGTTTCACCTCCCATCACAGCGGTGCAGCCAGACACATGTGAGCCGTGAGAGCTGCCGCCGAGTTTCCCTGGCAACTGTTACTTGTCTTGAATTAATGCAAGATTTTCACCAGTTGTCTGTTATCTGGATTCCACCTAGGTGTGGTTTCTTGTAGAGAGGGAAAACAGAAGCTAATGAGGAAACACTTTCCAGCAGGGATCTGCTGCACGACGCTGGCTGGCATCGTGTCCCGAGCGGCGCTCAGCCACAGGCGTGAACGATCCTTCAAACTGCAGGAGGAGCTTCATGCACCTCTATTCTCCACTGAAGGCCGACTTACACTGGGATTATCAAAAGGCTCAAATCAGACCTGAAATATGTAAAATTGACTGTTGGGGAGAGTGATGGATGGAGATTAATGTCTTTTCATAACACTGACTCCGTGTGAGTCTGACTGCAGCAGGGAAATGTCTCCACATCAGAACTCCCTGCCTCCACGTGACACGCTGAACAACGTGCACGTTGTTTTTTTCTTCTTCTGTCTTTGTGTTTCTTGGCCTCTCGCTTGAAATCACACCAATTTGTTTACCTCCTCCAAACTCACAGCCTTCTGTCACTTTCTGTCACTTGACTTGCTTCATTTTGTTGCAGATGCCAACAAAAAATTACTTGTTTTCGTCTGTTATCACTTCAAGTTCAGTCTGTAAAATGTTGCCTCTTCTTGTTCAACTGCTTCTTTGATTTTGACATTTCTCCTCAAACAAAACTAAATGTTGTCCCTTTATATGCAAACCTGTTAATGTGGGGGTGTGTTTAAAGCCATTTACAGTAAATTGTTGGTTGGTTAGACGGCTTGTGCACGTGTGTAAAACTTCAGGATGATTGAGATGTATGAGGAAAAGACATACGAGAGGTTTTATTAATCTGTAATGTTTTTTTGTCCTCCTGTGCTTGAGCGCGGTCAGAGAACAGAGGGCGAGCCTTCCTAGTGCTCACGATGGTTTTTAATTAAGCTTCAACAGCAAAATGTGATTTTTAAAAAACTTTATTGATGCAGCGAGAACAGCAAACACTCGTCTTCCTTCATATCATTAAACGTTTCAACTCTTTTCCAGCTGTGCAGTGCTTCCCCTGACACCCCCGCTGCCCTGCAACAGACAAAGCAGCTCATTAATGTTGCCTGTTTATTTTGAAATTGGGGATTTGGAAGTTAGTTTCTGCTC